>NC_134460.1:92247174-92549274 GCF_047948215.1 Lycorma delicatula
TCCAATTAGAATTAAAGTGTGTGAGCGACCTCATGAAGACAGTCCGTGAAATACTACGTACTCAGTGGAATAAGTTTTGGCTTCTGAGTCTTCCCACAGCCTTACCTGGCATCCGTGAGAACGTCTTCGAGAAACCTTTTATCCCAAACAACAGAAAAGACAAATCATCCTAACTCGGCTGAATATTGGGCACATAAAGCTAACTCACCCTCAGCCTACCCTTGATGGTAAGATGGTATTGTTGATTTCCACCATTTGTTGCAATCATTCTTTATTACGGTTATAATACATTATTTAGACACCAGAGTAAAAAATGTATCACTCAGAACTTATTTTTCTGAGAGTATTGATGTTTAACGTCCTGATATTCTGAATATCAGCTTCATTTTGATGGACTGCCATGCTGATGTGCTACAGAACAGTCTTTTCAGTGAGGCAGGTGATAGAAAATACTCCACTTTTCATTTTATTTTACGCGTATATTCTGGCATGTGGTACTTTTTAGTTAGTGATTTTATTTTGAATTTTTGGGGATTATGGCTTTTTTCAAAATAATATAAATTTCTATTTGAAAATTTTGTTTGTTAGGATTAATATTCTCTCTAGAAAATGGATAAATGAAGAATAAATTAGAGTTTTTGTATTATTTGATAAATATTTTAGACAAAATGACAAAGTATTAACAAATTAGGTTTTTAAAAGTAACATAATTTTACGGAAACGTTTAACACCACACATGAAAAAATTAACAATAATCTTTACAGATAATCTAAATTATTTTAAAGTTAACTAGTACAATTAAATTATACATTATTACTAGCATCCCCGTCGCGTTTCGCCCGCAATTTATAGTTTTACTTGCGTTTCCCGTCGCGGCCAATTTTTTTAATATTATGGTTTTTATTCATTAACCGAAGCGAAGTGTAGCCCTTCGCGTCGCACATACAGTAACAGTGGCAGTGGCTATGTTGGTTGAGCCGCCGGATCTTACACCTTCGCCGCCCTTAAAAAATCAAAATTAAAAAAAAAAAAAAATTGTTATTAAATCTGAAGAGTATTTGCAAGCACAAATCTAGTGAACGAGTTTAGTATAATTGGAAATGGGAAAAAATTGCCATCATTATTCAAAATTTGTTTACCTTTATTCAGCTCTTTCAAGGTTGAATAAACATAATATGTTTAGATATATAAACATATTAGAAACATAATATATTTCAGATGTTTTCGAAATTTTCAATTTCGAAAATATCTGAAAATTGGTTTTTAGATATTCACGTGAAGATAATATTTGTAATAAGATGATATTGGCCCTTATTACCTTATTGGATAATATTACTATATTGGTAATAAGGTAATATTTGTTAATATTTGTTACCGAGAAATTAAAAAAAAAAAAAAATTCATTGTTACTCCATTTTAACCATTTAAAATCGGAATTTCAAAAAAATCCTTTTTTAGTATCCACTTACACCGTAGAATAGGCAAACAAATTTTCATCAATTTATCTTCAGTAATTTTTGTTCGTGGCTGTAGAATCATTCAGTCAGGACATGTTCTTTTATTCATATAGACTAATTTTTTTATTAATTCTAATCATTTCAAAATGTAATGAATATATAAATCATTCTTATTTTAAAAAATAAGAATAAAAATTATTGCAACAATATTAAAACTATTAAATACAGTGAAAATAAACGGAATAATTGAAAATAATTACTAATTATTAACAGTAACTAATTTATCAAAAGCTCAGTTTACTAATATTATCAAATAGTTGAGATATCAGTTGTTTATGACACAATTTCATTTTAAAACAAAACATGGATGTAATACATTTCATGTGACACATTTAAATGATTACATATAGAGACATTGTTTGCAAAATACAGCCTTCAATCACATACTGATTCTAAACTATTGAATTTATTCCTAAACTATAAATGAAAAAAATTGTTTGCAATGTAAATACGGCATTGATATTATGTGTAATATTTTTTTATAATAAATTTATTTTACTCAAAACAGTGACGTAATAACAGCAGGTCAAGACAATGGAGTCATAAAATATGTAAAAATATTAAATTGTAGCTTTTTCTTACAAATATTATTTATTATTTTTGAAAGCTGGTAAACGTGGTTTCAGACCTTTTCCACTGTATGCAAAATTGTACTATTGTGTTAAAAAATAATGAAACATATATATTTAGTAAAAGTAAAACTCAAAAACTTCATGGAAAAATCAAAATCATTTGGATTGATTGTTAGTTGCTTTTGGGGATAAAAATGTTTACTGTAAGATTTTTTTTTGCGTTAAAAACTTTTATTTAGTTTTGGGGTTTGAAAAGCTTAAAAGAATTTGTTAAAATTCTTTCATCATCTTTCCTGGAATTCTTCACCAAAATGAAACTAACTCGAAATAGTAATCATGGGCCAAATGAAACTAACTTCTTCTTTTGCTCGATAATCATGATAAAAGAAATTAGATGCTTCCTAGATCTAAAATTGGAACTTTTCCCCTCTTACTTCTAAACTATCTGCAGATAAATTTCAACCTTAACAAGAAACCCTTATAATTTAAACTATAAATTATAGGCTAAACGTTTCATCGGGACACCTTCGAAAACTGTTAATAATAGTGTGAAATGAAGTTTTCACCATAATTAACCAAACTCGTGATAGATAGTCCTTTTTTGTCATGGACAAAAAAGGACCTATTCTCCTCAAGTAAAACTTTTATATAAAAAAGGTACCATACCAAATTTCATAATTATTTATTCACCCAATAAATAGAAAAATTAAAAAACTGAAACAAAAAAAAAATGCCCATAATAAAAATATTAAACAACGCACACACATTCATCTACACACACACACACACACACACATATATATACACACACACACACAAAAAAAAAAAATATATATATATATTATAATTGTACATTATAATAACTATAATGATAAAAGTAATGGGACCAATTCACAATTATCAATTGCCGGTGTGTTACATCGGCGCGCGCAACTTCCGTAACTTGCTGAAAATACACTCTGATCAGGGTTTCTCCTAACGCGCCAATATAGCTTCAAAAACCTAAACGGACATGTAACCTAGGACCCGTAATAGAACTCGAAGCAAGAAAGAAGTAGAAAATAGATGGTGATAAAGGAAGGATGTCTATTGAAGGGAGGAATTGTTTGGCATAAAATAAATGTTATCCTTCTAAAGGACAATTTAAACACAACCTCCAAGTACCCATGCAATCCAAAATCCCTCAGAAAAATGTGGTATTTTTCTTAGCATTGGATCGATCAATAACGATTTTACTTTTAACAGACTATTTCTTCAAAATAGTAAAGAATCACGTATAGATACTCTGGGTTTCTAAAAACATTTCTTTCTCCAACTTCCGGATCGTGTCGAAATCAACTAAATAAACTATAAAAATGCAACCAAACTTCATCTTCATTGATAGGTAATAGAATATTTCCAGAGTATTAAAATCACTAGAACAATGATTTTTTTTTTTTAAAGAAAGAATCTATTTTTTTTCATTTTCAAATGCCCTTATTATTTTGAATTGAAAAATTTTTAAATTTGTTTATTCCATTAAAATTAAATAAACAATGATACAATTGTTAGAAACCGATATTTTACTTTTAATATAAAAAAAGCTGCACATTAGCAACAGATTAAAAATCAGTTAATTTTGAAAAAAAATAACAGAATTATATATTTTTTTAAAACTAATCAATATCAATATGAAATGAGATGCAACTCATTTCAATTCACATTTGACCTTTAATATTAATATTTTACTTTAAAGTTAATTCAAATTTTGCATAATTGTATTTTATTATCCATATCTGTAGTAATTGTACAATGTTATTTATCATGCATACTGATTTTCCAAGAAATAATTTATGACATTTTTTTCTTTCTATATTACATATTCTTTTTTTTAATAAAATAAACTTTAAAAAACTGATTTCAAATACTTTTTTACTCTATAAAAAACATCAATTTTTAAATTTAAAAATATATTTTTTAAAAATCAATTCCAAATCAGAAATAAACATTATTATTATTATTATTATTTATTATTAGAATATTTTTGTTTTATATAGTTATTTTTGTTTTTTCTTTGATTTACATTTCTTCAATTTTTAACTGTACTTAAAATATGGATAGTGTTACAAAAACTGATAGCCGTATGAAAAATGCCAATATTAAGAAACGCAAAGGTGTATGTTTAGCAGTTAATTACCTAGCTAGCCACGGGGATCTGCTCCCTGGATCCTTCTGTGTTCAATAAAATCATGCTTGGGAGAATAATAACGATAAATAAAAATTAAAGCCTGTTCAATTTATAAAAAAATATTAGTGTAATTCAAAATCTTTTCAGAACAACAGTTTGGTCAGTAAGGGATCCGAAACTTTGAGTGATCTGAAGAATGCGGGTTTCAAAATATCCTGTCTCCATCTTATAAATAATATTTATAGCTGGTTAACGGTCTTTCGTACGGAGAAAAAGGTGTTTTTCCGGTTCTTAGCATTACCTGACGAACATCAGTAGGAGTTGACCGTACTTTGTTTCTCATTTACCATAACTAAATTTCTATATTTTCGGAAAAGATTATAATAATTTTCAAAAGCAAAACAATAGAAGAGTTTAAATTACTATACTGTCATATTAATCAGCTTGGGTTCGATTGATTTCTCTCCGGCTTGGAATTAAATCCAATATATCGGTTTGAATAATATTCAATTAAAATATCTTTATTATTGTTGTAAATCCTTTTGTTAAATCAACTAATTTAAAAAAAAAAAAAATGATTTATCATACTACAAACAATTTTACACGAAACGTTTCTGCTTATTTAATGCAGATTCAATTCATAGTCTCGCACATGATTACCCTATTTAAACAATTTTACCCAACCGAGATCAATCAACACGACTCTGCAACAGTGGTGTCAACTGTTTTGAGGATGTTTATATATGTAAATAATTTGTAATAGATTATTTTAATATTCAGTAATAAAAATAATAATAATTAATATTAATTCTTTTAATAATAGAGATTAAGGTCTTCATTTTTTTATTATAGAAACCGTAGTAATACAAATATAAATACATCGATTTCAAGTACTCTGCATTTTTTAATATAAAGTTTTTAAAAATAAAATTTCAAACCGGTTACAAAAAATAAATTAGGAGTCTGATGAAATACAAAGGAAATAAACTTCTTTGCAGTTCTTTTTGCTTTCCCGGCGAATAAAGCTAGAGTAGCTACATTAAAAGGGAAATTATGGTTATCATATCAAAAATAGAATATGTAGTTTTTATTGGAAATCTTTACGTTTTAGAGTCCAAATAGTTATACCAGAAAATAAATGTCCACCTAAACCAGAAAATAAATGTGTATGTGTGTACGTACTATGTATGCATGTGAGTTGTACTGCTTTTGGGCTTATATCTCAGGATTGACCAAACTGATTTTCTTGAAATTTGGCTCAAATATTTCTAAATATAAGGTATTAATCACATAACATTTTTTCAAAATTCATTACGGGATATCGAGAAAAAAACAATCAATTTTAATGTTCTTCAGAGGCATTTTAGAGAAAACTTTATTAAAATATATTCGATTACTATAATTCGTATATAAATAATAAAAATAAAATCAATCCCCACCTCTTTCATTTTCATAAAACACTGTTTTTTTTTTTTTAATTTTTAGCCTTTATTGAAGGGGGTGTTAGATTTAAAGAAAAATTTATTAAAAAAATTTGTTAAGCTAAACCTATATGTATACTGTATATGATTTTTTTTTAGACAAACGTTTCTTAAAATCTATTCCCACCTCTAAAAAATATTGTTATTTTTTTGGCTTTAAATCTTTTAATTTTTACTATTGATAGCCGGGGAAGAAATTCAGTACATTGTCAGCTTTTTGTGACGAGTTCTTAAGTATAATTGGCCACATTTTATGACGTACACTGGAATATGCAAGCCGGCGAGTTGGAAGGACGTGCTATGTACATTGTCTGCGTTCATCGTCGGTGCCGCAGGGGAAGGGTTCTGAAAAGAATCGGCCAGTGTGTCTGCTGACGACTATGTGGTGGTTATGGAGGGAGGGAAGAAGGTGATGCTGATCTCCTCCGCTCCGTCAAAGGGGTCGTGTAACCGGGCGGAGCCGGGGTTCTCTCCGCCGTAATGGCTCAAGGGCGGACCTATATATCCGGGTGCGGGCTGCTGGTGGCGACGCAGAACAACTGCGTCAGGAGATCTCTACAAAGGTGGAAGACGCCACCACAGTGCTGGCGGGAAAGGGTCGTCGGAGGGTCCACATCCTGGTTAAGGATGTGAACGTGCTAACGACAGAAGAAGATTTCATTGCGGAATTTCGCAAGGTAACGGGGGAGTCGGTTACGGTAGATATCATGTCCATGCAGCGGGCCTATGGGGTAACGCAGGTGGTCACGGTAGCGTTGCCGCCCATCGTTGCGTTGCGGAAAAATTGTTGTCAGATGAGTGGATCCGTATAGGGTGGTGGTCTGTAGCGTCACACGGCGCACCTTCGATGACCTATGTTTCCGGTGCTGATCCGGGCCATAGGATTCAATCTTGTTATGGCCAGGACAGAGGTGACCAGTGCTTTATCTGTGGAGTGGCCGGCCACTTGCTATAAGTGGGAAGCTCGCTGTCCCTCTTGCAAGTTGCATAGGCATGCACCTATGGGTCGAGCTTGTAAGGCTTCACCCGTGTCATGAGTCGGTGGTGATGTTTGCGGGGGACAGCCTCGTCCGGGAGGGGTGGGAGGCTCCGGCGTCCCATCATCAATGATCGGGCTAGGACCCTCTTGTAGCACCTTTGGGAGGGAAGGTAAAACCGTAGTCCCGGTGGGGGGACTCCTCTGGAGGCCCCTCATTAGAGGCATGGCATGACAATAAACGACCTGGGTACCTGGATAGGGCTTTGTTCCCGCCGAGGTAGTTTGAGGCGATGGCACCCCTCGGAGTTGAGTTTATGTTTGATTGCGTGTCCGGCTCCGTGGGACAAGGGAAATAAAGATAAAAAAAATAAAAATATTAAAATAATAATAATATTACTATTATTATTATTATTATTAGTATTATTATTATTATTAAATAGTTTTTTATTAAATTATCTATTTTATTTTTCTTCTAAAGCAATTTATTTTAGATTGTATCTTAAATTATATATTTCTATCATTCGATGATTTATTCTCCATTTAGATATGCTAATATAATATAGTAGATATTACAGTAGCATTTTTATAAAAGGTAAATCATAAGCAGTCTTTGCAGAAAATGTGTTCGACGGTATTACAATTTGAACTGCTTCAAGATTGAATTGATTATTTAAATAAATTGATATTTTTTTAAATACTGCTGACTAATTAAAATTGTTTAATTTTATATATAAAACCGAAAATTTGTTTGTCCGTCTGTTTGTTTGTTAATTCTTGAAGCACGCGAGAACTAACCGACCAATTCTTTCAAATTTACAGGATACATTTGTTTTATCCCAGGAAAGGTTTTAAGTCACAGACCGAAGCCCTAACTCCCTTGGGGATGAAGTCGTCAATTAAAGAAATTAATCAAAGAAGAAAAAAATTAATAGTTAAATAATAATTAAAAATTAATTTCTTCGCCATGGCAACAGAAATAAGTTACAAATATTTCGCCGTCAAAAGTCTGTGTATTTTAGTTTTCATAGTTACCATTATTCTATCTTTTTTATTTGGCCTGAAGACTTTAATTGTTATCTATCAGTATTATTCTCACAACCATGAGGGTAATGAATACAACAGGAGTCCTGGCTAGACGATAATGGCAGGCGAAGCGAGCTCTGCGGCCCTGGTGGAAGCCCCATGGTCCCGGGAGGCACGCAGAGAATCCTGGGAGCCATGGGGCTGGCCCTGGAAAGCCCTTGGGTTGGTCTCAGGGCTCGCCTACGCCGACCTGGGCCACGGGGGTCTGCACTCTAGCTAGATATTTGGGGAAACAATGCGAGCCTCGACCGGGTAGTGTATTATAAAATAGAATTTAAAGAAAAAAATCTTTTTCTATGTGAATTTAATTTTTTTAATTTGAAAAAAAAAGTGAGAATAATATTCCATTCATAATCCTTCATATATATATATATATATCTTATAGTAAACTGTATAACAATGGAGTGTTATATATGTACATTTAGTAGAATACAAGAATATTACAGACAGTTTGCTGTTTTGTATCATTCTATTTTCATTATTTTGGCTTTCAATTGTGTAAAATAAACAGCGGAAAGTTTATTTCGACGTTGTTGCATCACAGCAGGGACAAGGAGGAGACGACGTTGTGAAATGTTGAGAAAGGATCCTTTGTGAAACGGGGTCGGTTCATTTCCTGACTGCGAGTTGTGTCTTAGCTGAGCTCACTGAGTGGGAAAATTCAGCTCTTTCTATTCACTACAAGGGCAAAGCTTCACCGAGAAAATTGGTTATTATTAAACTGGGTGTATCTTAATCCGAGTCGAGAACCGACCGCATTTGCGCAGTACAAAACTGTTTTACAGTATACAGTCTGCTCGTCTAATGAGATAGACTCAATTAACCGAGCCTGTAATTGGATTGTGAAATTGAAAAACGTACAAACTCTGTAAATAAAAGAATGGAAACTTTGATTGGAGCGGATCAATATTAACATTCTCCACTTACTAGGTATTTGCATGGTTATTTAAACCGTGGAATAATAGCATTTAAAAAACATTTCTATCTATAAACTGTACTTTAAAATTTTTCCCCGAAAATATCTTAATTAATATTTTGAAATATAAATAGGCTTTATTCTGATTTTAAATTATTAATTTATTTCATAAATAATAGAAATCAAATAATATCTTACGTAATTCAAATTCAATTTATAAAATAACTGAACAGATTTCAAAATAATTAATTAAAATTAACATTACTAAAACCTAATTATCGTGCACAGACTCTGACGTTTTATTTCAATGCAAAACATTGTTTAATTTCTTAAAATTTTTTATTCCTCATTCTTTTGTTACCTTTTTATTTTAAAAATAAAATAATTTTAATTTCATTAAAATTATTTTATTTTTCTTAATTTAATTACTTTTATTTATTATCCTCGTTTAGTACTTTCGCGAAATCTTTGCAACTTCATAGTATTATTTTATAAAGAATTTAATTAAAAAATAATTAAAAATATTAAAGATATATGTTTACCGCCTCAATGAATGAAATAGAATTAACTATTCTACTATTAAAATTTGTTAGTAGATAATGAAATTAAAGTTTCTTTTAATAAAATAATTTAAATATACATTTTTAAATGATTTTTTTTAATCTTCATTACGTTAAAATTTTACCTTTTCATTAATTAATTATACTTCTGTGTTTATTGCCGGATTTTTTTAACATATATTTTTCAAATGTATGTTATTTAAATCTGTTACTATTAATTTCTAATATTGACCGATTCCTATTCTTGAAAATATATGTACTTTCTCTAAAGTGACTACCGGAATTAAATTCTTTTTTTGTTATATTGTAACGAGCCAGTATAACGGGCCTCTAACTAATTTCTTTCAGTTAAGAAGAAAGAGAGTAAAACTAATAAAGAAAGAAGAATTTAGAAAGAACCAAAGGCGATTATTTTCTTAGAATAACAGGTCTATTTAACAATTTTTTCTTTATAATGTAGATAATGGAATCTTCAAAATTTAACTAGAAGGACTACCGGACAGGAAAAAGAACTTACAGAAAAACTAAGGGCGCCGACAATGAAAATTACTAGATACTGATTCTGCAGGCCAGGAGATATAAAGACTGCCAGGGATCAGCGGACGGAGACAGTCGTTTTGCAAACCCGAGTTCTTTGTAGTTGCAATAACAAGCGATAACAGTAAGCGTTTGGTATCAATGAATGAAGAATACATCACGAGTATTACATTGTGGACAATGGTTGAAAGAAAAAAGGTGTTCGGTGAGTTATTGGTAAACAGTAGTGAAAGTGACAGTATTATAATCATCATAAAGTGTAGGTTATTTCTACTGTAAACAGCAAAAATAATAATATTTGCAGAAAATTGAATTGTATAAGTATAGATTTTTCTATTGTTAACGCAATATTCGTTTCTATCAATCATTAAAACGTTTTTAGTAAATTAGTCTGTAAGTTGGTATTTATAATTTGTCATTAACTCAATTCTGTCTTTTCATTTGAATTACTACTTTGTATGTTATATATATTTATTATTATTGTTCGCGGTGATAAACACTGATGGATCGAAACAAAACGATACCGTTGGTTGTGCTTTTGTTGTCAATGAAAGAACTTATATGTTTGGTCTACCCGGTATTACGAGTGTGTTCACCGCTGAACTACACGCTATAAATAAAGCTCTAAATATCATTAACCCTAAATATAGAAACATTCTTATTTGCAGTGACTCGTGTATTGCTCTCCAGGCGTTGGAAAACTTTTATTCCAAACATCCTATCGTCATTGAAATTTACTACGCGATCGCAAAGTTGTATAATCGCCACACAGAAGTAAGTTTTTGCTGGGTCCCTAGCTACGTAGGGATTCCAGGTAATGAACAAGCAGATTATGCTGCCAAAGAAGCATGTATTCAACCTCCTTTCACCAACCGAGTTACTACTTCTGACTTAATTAATCGTGTAAAACAATCACTGAGAGCAAGGTGGCAAGGTGACTGTACGACTACCGTTGATAATATACTCCGGCAGATTAAAGATTCTGTGTGCCATGGGACTCCTCATGCAGAAAAATTCGACGTGAAGAAGTAGTCCTCTGCCGATTGCGGATAGGACATACGAGGGTCACACACCAGTACCTAATGTTGGGAGGACACGCATCCCTATGCACACGATGAAACTGACGCATGACTGTGCACCACATACTCATAGACTGCATATGTTATGCGGCGTTGCGTCGTAAATTTAATCTACCGAGAAACATCCGTGGTATCTTGTACAATGATAATAAAATTTTGAACCGGATGTTTCTGTTTTTGCGTTGTTCTAGGTTACTGAAAAATATTTAATATTGTCGTGTATATTTTTTATGCTAGTAGAGTTTTTAATAATTCCTTCCCTTACTTTCAATTTTGCTTTTTTGGTTCTATGTCTTTAATCTCATTATCCGAGTAGGGAGCCTTTGCATTTTGTATTTTAAAGAATCCGTCTATGATATTAGTTTTGAGTTTTATTTCACTTTTTTAACTTTTGTTTTTTACTTAGTTTTCAATTTTTTATTATATAATTTATATTAGTTTTAAGCCTTATTTATTTTTATTATTTTAGTGTTATTTTACCTTTTTATTAAAAAGAATTCCGGGCGATGATAATGCACAGTTTTTTTTGGGGGGGGGGGGCGTTTTTCGCCCCCCCCAAAAAATATTGTTATTATTTATTTTATATATTTTTAGAGTAATAAATTGTATTTATAACAAATTTTACTTTGTTAGACTCTCAATAACCTTACCGAACCGCGAACATTCGGCAATATTTATATCCCTTTTAATCTACTTGAAATTATTTTCTAATAAAAATAATTATATTTTGCAGCTAGGATGCATTTTGGTATAGTATTCTTAAATCATATGATTTGTAAAATAAGAGTAAAAGAACTACACATTAAATCACATTAATTTTTATATTTGTTGTATGTTTAAATTTTGAAGCTTTAATAATAATAGAACTAACAGGCAAATTTCGGTTTCTGGAGTTTTTTCCCTTAAACTGCATGTCGTAAAAACGATATTTATGTACTCTTGCAATAATCTATATTTTGATTCCTAATGAACATTTGATTATTTCTATCTCAGTATTAATGGAATGCATACATTTTTATCATTATTTTTTCTTTTTTTTGTGGACAATCTTTAATGTTACAATTTTGTAAGTTGTCAAGGAACTTGTTTTTGGTTATCATGGTGTAGTTAGTAGATAGTTATTTTATTATGACATCTACTCGTATGTGTGTGTGTGTGTGTGTGTGTGTGTGTGTGTGTGTGTGTGTGTGTGTGTGTGTGTGTGTGTGTATATATATATACATAACATCACAAAAAAACGCTGTTTTTGAATGGTTTGGATTTATAATATTTCGAAAAAACCCGTGAATCACAATGGGAAAGCAAAATAGAAAGAAAAAAGTACTTGCAAAAAAATATACGAAATGGTAATAGTAATAATATTTTTTTAGTACAATAGTAATTGTTTACATAGATCTTCAAACAATATGACTAAGTTATTTAAAAAGTTAAATTTAAAACAAATAACTAAATTATATTTTCATAATGTACTAAGAAAGCCTTTCATCACAGAAACAAAAGTCCGCCAGTTTTAAAGGTAAAATGTGAATATTGTACAAGTTTTTCCACATGTGAAATTTATTTACGAAATATAATTTATAAATAAATTTTAAGTATCTAATATTTTTAGTTGAGAAATTCAACTAAAATTGCCATTCTAAGATTGTTTACCTCCGAACAATTCATGATTTATTATACTTATTAGTATTTATAATTAGATATATCTGTATCTACTGTTGATTTAGTTTAACAATCGAAATGCGCATCTAGTTTGAGATTTTTTTGCAAACGACTACCTCCGTTTTATCTTTACGATTTTATTTAAACATAAGAAGCTCATATTCATATTTATACATGTATTTAAATGAACTGACATATTAATTATAAAGCTTTTAAAACCTTATCATTTTGTGAATTAAATTTCCTGAAAAATTAACTACTATTACTACAATCCCTTTTTAAATATAACAAATGTAATTAAATATTTTAATTAAAAAAATTATGAAAACTCATTTTATAATATTCTAAATATGTAAGCAAACATTCTAATAATATATCTAATGGTCAAAAATAAAAAAAATAAAAAATAATAATCAAGTGATGGAGTGATCAATATTACATAAGAATACTTTTTTCTAAAGAATTTTTACTACACAAAAGAATATTAGACATCTACTAATATCAAACTGCTATCTGACCAGGAAAAAATGGGAGCAGACGATAGTCTGCATTTGAATCGTTAAATAAAGAAAAACAAACGTTGTGGGAAATATCCAGGTTTAAATATACATGTCCCATTTCAATATATGCTATTTTACTGAAGTAATGGAAAGTATAGTCTGTTAAAATAATAATAATAATAATAATAAAATACTGACTGTGAAATATTTCGTCACATTCATATGATATATATATAAATGAAAACAAAAAAATATGCTTTCAAAATAAATTAACATTTATATGTTCTGAAAAAAATGTATTATAATTCTATACTGATAAAATAAAATTTTATTAAATAATTTTAGAAAACCGTGGAAGATATCAATAAGATATTTGTTATACAATCTTTTTACTTGTGTGGTTTAAAATCATTAAATCAGTTTGATTGAAAATATTTAATATTTATTAAGTTACTGAATTTTAAATAAAAATTAAAATTTGAAGATACATTTTGGTTGGTATGATCCTCATTTTAAAAGTACATATTGAGTTAAATCAATTGTAATTTCTTTATTAAAATTTTGTAGCAAAAATATTTAAAATAAAAAAAAAAGGATAAAATAAAATGTAAATTTTCTTACAGAATAGACCTACTATTAAACAGAAAATTTTTAATTTTCTTCTTAGGTAGATTAATAATTTGATGGAAAGTATTCCAGTTAATTAAAATTTATTGAGTGATTTTTTTTGACAAATTTTCACGAGATTATGAAATAGATTTCGTTTATGGTTTATATTCAAACCACATTGTTTTTAAAATATTACAGATTTAAAACTTAATGTTTAATTATTTTCTTCAAATCGTATTAATGAATAAAAAAAAATACAACGTAAGTTGCAGAAAATGATGAAACAAAACTTTTTTAGAATCAGTACAGAATCTGCAATTATAAGTCCACCGGATTAGAATAAATCCTGATATTTCATCACATTTCATGATAAAATACATCTGAATAAACCGGGATGTATCCCTAATGTTTTGTAAAATTACAAATTTGTCAATTTAACATACCAACTTAATGGTATGCCTTTCAAGTCCTTAATCTAATGTTCCAGTTTGTAAGAGAATATTGAAGAGTGGGAAGAGAGTTGAGAACTGAACATAATAAAAAAAAAAACAAAACCAAAGTGTAAAAAAATTGAGAAGAAAGCAGATTTTATTATTAAATAGCTTAAAGAAAGAGTATGAAACTGATAAATTCATTTAAATATTTTGAAAATTTAATAACTTGAACGTATAATTACATCAAACTTTGAAAAGAGTTGTATGAAGAGAGTAAATGGATAACATATATGGAGAAAGAACTTTTGAAAAGATAATTACAGTGAAGTATAATTACACATGGATGTGAATCTTGGATGATGAGAGAGAAGGAAGTGAAATACTTGAATAATTTTAAAATGTGGTTGTGGAAAAGAATGGAAAAAATTAAATGGGTAGATAGAATGAAGAAAGTAAAGAACAGGAAAAAGCGGAATTTGATGATTTAAGAAAGATTAAAATACGTTAGTTATGGCACATTCTACACAGATATTGTCCAGCGAAGTATTACAGAAAGATGGATAAAAATGAAGAAGAAAAAAGATTGAGATGATTACAGATATTATAAAAGGAAGGTATTGAAAGAAAATAAAAAAAAGATGTTCAGGCAAAGAAAAAGGAGAGCGTTGAGACGAATCGAAAGATTGATTCGCTAAAGAAGAATAACCTTCTTCTTAAGCAATTGTTTCCACAGAGGATGAGATGAATGTATATGTGTGAAAAATGCCATGCCTGACCGGGATTCGAACTCAGGGACCTACGGGTGAAAAGCAAAGACGCTACCACTCGCGCCAAGGAGGCCGGCAAGAAGAATAACCTAAGTTACAGTTAAAAGTTGGTTAAAGAACGTTAAATCCTAGATCATCCTCTACAAGATAAATTATACTTAATTATTATACGTGGATATGATTACTCGTTCAGTAATTTTCTAGTTTTAAAAAATAAAAATAAAAAAACTCTAAATATAGTTTTTTTTTAAAGTCGTTTAAAAAGTAACATTTTTTACATATGACTTACAATATAGTATTTATTAATAAAATAAATAAAAAATCAATTGCTAAATAATGATATTCATTATTCATATTGATTAATAAACTAAGCTTCAAATGTATATGTAAACATGATAATATAATAATATTTTAAATTAAATAAACCAAAGATGCATGTGATAATAGTAGACCTATGGATTAAGTATTATTACTGAAGACAAGTCTCAAATAAAAAGTATTCTAATGTGCTAATAATAATTAAAATAAAATTAATATTTTTAATAACTAAAAGAAAATACAGTCAGGTCTTACAAAAATATACCTATCGTGTAGTTATAGAAATGGATTAATCATTTTTATATATATATATATATATATATATATATATTTAGTTCCGAAAAATTTCTGCCGAAATGCAGTATTGTACAATGTACCTGACTAAATCGTGTTATTCTACTGATTTTGAAAAAATTCCTGATGTTTCATTACATTTCTTGAAGAAGCTACAATGGAATAAATAGGGATGTATCCCTAATATTATGATATTACAAATTATATCAATCTATCAGACCAATCAGATATATATTTAATACAAGTTCTTAAATTACTGTTAAAGTTTATAATAAAATGTAAAGTAAAATGTATAATGTAATTATAACAAAAAGTTTTATAATTTATTTACAACATTGTTTTTTTAATATCGTTGAAAGTTCGTTAACAAGTTATTAAAATTATACAAATTTTTTTAAATTTGTGTAAAGGTTGTCGTATGTTCATCTTTATCATATTAAAATGAATATAATGAAAATATTTATCTATTAATAAAAGAAAATAATAAAATCATGGAGTAAAAACACTCAGTTTATTTATTAGTAAATATAGAAGTTGAATTTATTACAGATCAATAACATTACATATGCATTTTATTTTACAATGTTTCTATTTACATGAACAGTTTATTTACTTATATTGCGACATAATAACTAGCATTTTACTTTCTCGTACAATTGTGATTTTTACCAATCAGCGATTTAATTTTATACGGTTGCACGTGCACGATTTTTTTTAAATTTTACGCAGATTTCCTACAAATAAATTGGTTTTATATGTCTTCTGTTTATAATAAACAATACACAAATAAAGTCGTATGCTAAATAGTTATTGATATAGGCTACAAAACTATATTACGCTCCAAAAATCGTTGACAAAAAAAATGTTTCTTAGAATTTAAACTAGATGGCTATTTAGGTTGCTAAAAAATCATCAGTAGATATTAAATAAAAAATTTTATTTTATCGTTTCCTTTTGTTTATCTCTCCCCTGGAGCTGGATTCTCTACTAAGCTTGTACACAGCTCTAGAGGGTGCCATCGCCTCAAACTACTTCGGCAGGAACTAAGGTTCCCCCCAGGTAGCCTGGACTTGGTCTTAAATCATTCGCCGTGCCTCTAATGAGGGGGCCCGAGAAGGTCCCACACCGGCACTCCGGTCTTGACACCACACCTCTAATGGGGAACCCCAGAGGGTACCCCATCGGGACTACGGTTGTACTTTACCCCCCCGTCGTGAAGTTTCAAAGGGAGTTCCCGTCCAATTATCGAAAGTGGGACACTTGAGCGTCCCATCCCTCCTGGAGGAGGCTGTCCCAACCCTAGGTCGTCCTCAAAAGTAAGGGCGGACGAATCTCATTTCTTGCTGCTGGTCCTACAGTCACGACCCCCGAGTAAATGCCCTCAAACTTTGCATAAGGACCATTTAGCCTCAGTTTGACAGTCCTTCCGAAGTTCCCCCTCAGCCCCCACAACTAAAGCAATGCCCCCTTTTCGTCGGGACCGTTGCAGGACCCATATAAATAAATATTATAAGTATATGAACTTACTAACTTGAGTTCTAGATTTGAGTGTATATATATATATATACATAGATTAAATGAACACAATTGAAAGTTTGATAAAACATTAAAAAACTGAACATTACGGAATTCACAAAATGTAACCTTTCACTTTTTCCCTTTTCACCCTTTCCCCCTTTCTTCAACCTTTTTTCCCCCATATCTGTATCCTTCCCTTTCCACTTTTCTCCATTTCCCTACTTCCTTTCCTTCATCTACCCCGTCCCTTTTACGGCTCATTTCCCCTATCCTTATGTCCTTTTCCCTATTTCCCCTTTTCCAATAATCCTTTTTTTTCCTTTCTCCATATTTTTTCGCGTAAATCGGTCCAGACGTTTTTTATTTTATAGACACACATACGAACATTGCTTTTATAGATATAGAAGAAAGTCTGTTTGTATATTTGTTTCGTAAATATCTCGGCACAGGCGCTACCTAGCTTGTATAGTTTATCAAAACTTTTTCTAATCACGTAACTAATATATATTCTGAATATGAACCAAATCGGACCATAAATACAATTTTTCGAAATATCTCGACCCCCACGCCACCTAGCGGGTCCAAACTAATTCAGAAACCTTCACGGGCGTGCGCACAACTACTCACGAAAGTTTCATCGCAATCGGATGAATGGTGTAGGAACGCATACGGGACAATCAAACAAACAAACAAACATTCATTTATATATATATATATATATATATAAGATAAGATAGTTTAACTTGTGTAAAAGTAACGAATACTCGTATAATTGCTTCTTATTTTGAGTCCGAAATAAAATATAGGTGCCAAAGCTACTTTAATTTTAATGGTACTTTAAGCATTAAAGAAAACTACAAAAACGTTTTTTAATTAAAAGAGAGCCAAAAAACAGAATATATATTTTTTAGAGGTGGGAAATAAATTTTAAGAATTTGTTTCTAAAAATATTCATATATAGATTAAGTTTAACAAATTTGCTTGAAAAGTTTTCTTTAGATTCAATACCCCCTTCAATAGAGGCTAAAAGAAGAAGGAAAAAATGTTTCAGTAAGCATTTCTGCATTTTAGGTCCGGGGTCTATAATTTAATGAAAATGTAGACGTTTTTTAATAGGTCTGTATATGAAGTATAAATATTCAAAAAAATTTTGAAAAAAAATTTAATCAGAAGGGAGATAGAGGAAAAGAACATAAATATATATTTTAATTTTAAGAGGTGAGGTTGACTTTAGAAAACTTTTCTGAATTATTTATACACGCTTGTAAGTAAAAATTTGGTTTAATAAAATTTCTCCGAAATACCTCTAAAGAAAATCGAAATTTTTTTTTCGCAATATCCCCCCTCCCTAAACGAACTTTGAAAAAAGTTATTTGATCAGTGCCCCATCCATATAAATATTTGAAGATAATCGGTGTGGTCAATCCTGTGATAAAAAGCCAAAAGCAGTTTGACACACTGCTATGTACGTACATTGAAAGCATAGAAATACCAAAAATTCAAATTGATTAATTTAATACCGCATTCATATATCAATCAATACCGTATCCAACCAGTTAAATTTATAGCATATATCAATAAAATTTATACTCCAATAACTTTCTTTCTTGGCAAAGGGTAAGCAATCAATAGAAGAGTTGAAATGAAATATTCACTTTTATTCGTAACAATCATTTATAATTTTTTATTACCGTATTTTGTATGCATTTACTAATAAGAATTATTTTGTTTTTAGCTAAGATTTTATGAAATTAATGTATTTCTTGTAGTTATTTGAAAATGTAAAGATGTTATTAAATATGCAAATATTTTAATACTATCAGCCTTAATTGTTTCGTAATTATCTTAACAGCGGCACCACCTAGCGGGTATAGTTTTTTCTAAAATTTTTCTTTTCACGTAACTATTATATATTCTGAATATAAGCTAAGTCGGTTCATAGGTACAATTTAAATTTTCGGTATTTTTAATTTTTTGGTATTTTTTGTTGTCTATTCGTAAATAGTACATCGTGAATTTTTTATTTCAATAAAAAATCATTTTCTGCATAACAATTTATGCAGAAAGTTCAACGTTGTAGTTTAGTCAGTATTAAATTAAATAAAAAAAAAAAAAAACATTTATCAATATTTTTATCCATATAAGAACACTATTATCATTTTTATAAATGTTTTATTTTATATGGAGTTCATTTATTAAATAGAACTTCGTTCTATTTCTTTGGATTTAATATTATTGAATATTTCACCTTTTTTTATTCTTGGGTGGTACTACGGATTTATGTACGAGTTCTGATCGTTTGTTACGATATTTCGAAAGACGCATTTATCGTAAAATACGAATTTACTTAGTACTTTTATTTGATGAACAGTATAATATTTAAAAACAGTAACAATCTTTAGTGATAATTAATGTGAAATTTCTTTAATTTTAAGGGACTGAGCTTTATCTCAAAATTTTGTACCCCATATTTTCAGAATTTACGCGCAACCTACAAAAAAACTTTATTGTCATTTGTAAACTTAAATTAACTACATGAGTTAATTAAAATTATTAATAAGGAGTAAGTCTTAGTGCTTAGACAGCATTATCATTCAACCTTTAGCATAGATAAAGTAAAATAAAATTAAAACCCATTTCGCGAAAAATAACCATTTCTCCCTTGCTCCCACACTTACAACCTTTATCCGCTATAAACAACGAATCGAGTCGTGCTTTAATTCTACCTTTTGAAATTTCATAATTTTGTTTATGTTACAAACGAACGCACAAACAAAATCAATCATGAACTATCCCTTTCCTTGCTGTTAGGTAGAACAATTTTTCATAAATAACTTTTCCGTTTTAAAAACGCAACTCAGATATGGGTGATAAAGAGGTAGAAGGTTATGAAAAGGAGTTTCCTTTGAAAAGCCACCAATTGGTCTCTCCACTCATGACGTGACATGGTTCTGACATCAACTACTATTTCCAACCAATATTTGAGAAGTTTTATGTTAATCACTTTAATGTTTAGTTTTATTCTATCTTTTACCTATCATTCTTTCTGAAATTGTTCTCCTACTACTTGTCAACATCGTGCCTTTCTAAGTATACTATTAAACACTTAATGTATCATTGTTTTTTAATAAACCTATTTTTTTATCTTTTTATCCTAGGAAATTTATCATTATTTACCAAAAAAATAAATAAATAAAAATCCAAACATATTAAAAAAATGGGAGATGTACTGGAAATTCCTCAATTAATTATCAGAGATTTTCGGTTTTCCAAGTGCTTAAGATATTACTATAACAATTAGAATTTCTGATACTGCGTTATAAAACAATTCCGTTTTGGGTTTTAATTTCCATGTTATTAATTAAAGTTCATCATGGTGCAGCCTTTTAAATTCAGTACAAAATGGGGAGGTCTATTGTTTACGGTATTGTAACTCTTAAAATTGCTTTAATATTAATAAGTTTTTACAACAAATTATAGAACATATTAGTTAAAAAGATGTTAAATTAAATGTGGTGATTGCCTACAACATAATATTAGGCTACAATGACATGGGAGCAAACAGGGGAGCTTAACACATACTTAAAAAGAAATAAATAAATGCAAGGCAGATGTGCAATGAACCCATAAATTATAAGAATATTTTATATAATTCAAATTGGATGGAAAAATGCTGAATCAGTAGCTTAATCCGAAAAAAAAAATTATAGTAGTTATTATCAGTTAATATTCAATAATAATGATTTTATTTTCATTTAGTTTAATTTCTCTACATTTCAATGATAAAACTGTACCTTTCAAAAAGTACTAGAGAATTTAGGAATTGGTTTTAAAGCTTGAGATTTGATGAAGGAGAATGCCTGATATTCACCTCTTCATGGTAGAGAGTGGACAGCGATTGTATATATTAACAACTGCTAGTATATAGAAGTGGCTAACGAATGAAAGGACTGAGTTTCTTCCAGTACAAGGAATTTCCCCATTACAAATGCCAATAGCCTCCTCAGAGGGAGGATGAACAGTCATGGATATGAGCACTCTACTGCCCAGGGGGTGGGAAACTAGCCCCTAAAACCAAAGAAATGTTCAGGAAGTCAACCTATTAGAATACAGTAGGGTTTCTATCACAAGAAATTGCCTTCTGTGTAGAAGCTAATGAAAATCCACTGCATTAAAGATCCTTGTGATAATTCTTTGCATTATGCTGTCATAATGGCTTCTTCTGTTAAATGTTTCAGAGTTAAAACAGCTTCTTATTTGGATCCCCAGATGAAGCTACAAAAGAAGTTAAAGGACTGACTGATTGCGTATAGGAAGTTGGAATGCCAAAACTTTGTTAGATACTGAAAAGTTAGATAATCTTAAAAGGGAAACGAAGATAAAAAAAAATTAATCTATTACAACTGAGTAAAGTAGGAAGCAAAGGACAGGATAGAATCAAAAGGGAAAAAGTTACCATGTTCTATTCTGAAAGAAAGGAAAAAATGGAGAGGCAGTAATTATGAGGATTGAAGTAGCAAAATGGGCCCAGAATGTTATGTTATGTAAATTATATATTAATATCATTAAGGATTAGGATGTTACCAAAAGATTTAGTTGTAGTTCTAGTATATACGCCAACATCAAATTGTGAAGAAGATAATGAAGAAATATATTGGAGATGTGGTAAAATCAGGAAAGAACTGCTATAAGACAGTGATGGGAGACTGGAATGCTGTGATCAGAGAAGGTAGAGTGGTAGTTGGGAGAAAATGAAGAAGATTATTAAAGAGAAAAAAGTAGAATGGAAAGACAGAAGGTTGATATGAATGAATTACACGTGAGAAAAACAGCAGCAATGAAAATAAACAAGAGTATAATTGACTGGATGGTTCTACATTAAAGTGGTAGGCAAGGCCTTTCATCAACACTGTTCAACATTTACATTGAAGATTTGATAAGAAATATATTAGAAGAAAGAGAACACGGAATAAGTGTAGGAGGATGAAAAATATGATGCATAAGGTTTGCAGATGAGGAAAAGGAAGAGGGACTAGACTAAGACTTTTGAAATTTGGATATACAGAAACTAAGATGGACAAATAAAGTGATAAATAAGGAAGTAATGAACAGAATTAAAGAAAAAAGAGTCTTAGGTGTGAAGTACATAAAATAAAAGGAAACTGGCTAGGACACGTAATTAGAGGCAGTGAAATCTTGACAACTGCTTTGGAAGAGTCAATAGAGAAGAAGAATGAAGTTAGAAAGTAATTAAGGATGAGGTAAAGATTGGAAACTCAGGTTACAAATGAGAAGACTTAGAACAGAAATGGATGGAAACAGCGGTAGCATAAGGGGTGAAAATGACACTACTCTAAAGATGTAGGTCCAAAAGGATAAACAATGTAGGGACTCTTTAGTATTTTTAATAGTTAGTAGTAGTATTTAAAATAGTGAACAGAAGAGTGTTGCTAATTAAATTTAAATATAAATCTTAGTAACTATTTTTACAGATATGAATGTGATACATGTGTGTAAGTCAAATGTCCATAAATTAATTTGTAAAAAACGTTGGGAGAATAACAGGATAATTGTATTTTCCTTTTATTTATGACAGAAATAGTAATAGTCATGGATTTATTATTTATTTGGTGTGAATAGATTTAATATTTTCATTATCAATGTCTTACCCAAATTCATACAGGGTCAGCGTTTCTACTTTTAATTCTTCTCTGTTACTTCCTATTTTGGGCATTCTCATAACCAATCCTTTTCTCTCAGGTTCTCTTCTTCCACTTAACTTTTGTGTTTCTGTCTATTTTCTCCCACCCTTTCAAACTATCCAAATCTTATTCCCACAGAACTTTTGTCCCTTTACATTGAATATCTTGACTACCTGAGCCTACATTTCTGGATTTTACCAACCTAATTTTAAATAAGTTTTATTTTTGGTAAAATTGACGAGGTCAATGCTCTTAATAGTTGCTACTTTGCAATACTATGTTTGATTATCTACATGTCTCTCTCTTTTTTATTATAGAATGCACAAACTCAATATTACCTATTATCAATATTACCTATTAAATTATTATTTACCTATTATCTATTTTAATATAACCTTTTTGAACATTATTTTAGGGATAAAAAATGTTATAGTGAATATGAACTGCGATGACATCATCTGTTCATGCCATGAGTTGACTCATTAATCAGTTCCTACATCAAAGTCAGAGCTCATTTTTGATCAAATTGTTTCTACAGCATTAAAAAAACTCTCATTTCATGACAACTTTTCTTAAAAAAATTATAGAAAAATGAAATATCAACTTACAATCGTGAATGAACAACTGGATTGCTTTTATTAAAACATAAAGAAGATATATTTATAAAAAATTTGTCTAAAATGTATGCTATAATTAATGTTGCAGATGTTTAATTAGATTCTGTCATTGACAGATGCTGTCAATTGCTGAAATCAAAGTCTAGTTTCATATAGCTGGGTAATAGGTCTGTCCGTTCTCTCTAGATTCAAATAGGTAATATTGAAATCATAGGATTCCACAGAACTTAATCTGCGTCGCTGACGTCACACTCTTGTTATCTAACAATGTCGATGATCTGCAGTTTAGTATGATGAGATAGTACTTTAATGATAAAAAACTGAAGTTTTGGTTTTAAAAAAGTAAAGTTATGGTACTTTTTAAAATTCTTAATAACAATAATATGTATTCTTAATAATAATCTTAAATTCTTAATAATAATAAAGTATCATATTGAAATCTTGAAGCAGAAAATAATTAAGAAAGTAGATTCGTAAGAATATCTGGGTACAATCTTAATCATAATTACATGTTGAAACTACCGAGTAGATTAGAATTTCACTTTGAGAGACAAATAGAAGACATGTAACAATATATATATATATATATATATAATATAAATTATATTATACATATATGTACATATACGGTACTCCCATATGTTAGAACGGAAAATTTTTAGTGCCTATTTTCATCTAAAATAGTATTAGGTGATCAAAATGTTTTGGGTATCAAAGCCGATATATGCGTTTTATTATTTCGATTTATTCTTCCAGTAACTCTTTAACGGATTTATCGATTTTTTTTTTGATTTATTAAATAATTTTTTGCTTGGAGAAAAATTTAGGTACTAAATTCTTTTTCTTCTTCTTTGCTTTGGCCTTACTCCATTTCATTTGGGGTTGGCTCTTCTAATTCTCTTACAACATTCTGCGCTATCTGTAACAATTTCAATATTTATTTCTGTCGTCACAATTTTTATTTCCATGGTTCTAATCCAGGTTGTCAAGAAGGCCTTACTTATCTGGGACCTCTTCTCTCGCAAAACACTGTTCATGTCATTTTTAGACACTGAATTACGTTTGTATTAGACACTAAATAAATTGTAAATTTATTTATAACTAATTTGAAGCTATAATTTTACCACGCACTTTTACCTTCGATGGCGAGCGCCAAAACGGGTGCATATTTGTCGACTATAAACTGCTTCTTCGTATTTCTATAACATTTGAACGAATTAACCTATCTCAATACAGTTTTGTTAAAATTATTTGATATTCTATTAGGAGAGATATTTACTGTACTGCTTTTCAATTAACTCTTCAGGTGATTGAATTTATAAGAGAGTTAAACATATAGCCAGCGCTAGTTGCCCCAAACAAATGCTCTTTCATGATTGTGCAAAAGAATAAACCAATTTATTTGCATCAAAATGTTTGCCGTAGGAGATTTTAAAAATTTTAACATTTTTTAATTTAAATGTATTAAACATTTGATTTATTGTTGAGAGTACTTTTGATTATTCAAACCTATGATATAAAAATATTTTATGAACAATTTTTATTTAACGTTCTTACGGAATGATTTTAAAATATGAAGTTATATAAATAGTGAAATTATAAAGGTTGTTTTTTTTTTTTTAATTTTTGATCGTTCTTAATGATTAACAATCTAACTTTTTCTTTACTTTTTGTTAACTTAAGAATTTTTTAAGAATGCTATGAATATTATTTTAATTTTATATATTACGTAATTATATGTTTAATTTTAATTATCGTAAAAGACGCAAAGTCTTAATCAGAACAGTTTTTCAACAATGTTAATTTTTTTAATGTACATAAACGAATATTTTTTCTGGAAAACAAGTTTTTGTTTGAAATTGGATGTTGTACTTTGCATTTTAAAGTACAAAAGCAAAGTAAAAATTGACTAAATATCGAACAATTATTTTCTTTACGGGCAGTGTAAAGTAAACGTTACAGCCATTGAAGTTTAATTAAATGTATTCTAAAAGAATAAATTACTAAAGAACTACAATTCTTTAACGTCGATTAGATTAGTAAAGAACGAGTTTTAAAATTAACTATATCTAATATTTTAATTAATTTGTATCAATGACGTGTTTGGTTTTAAGGATAAACTTCATTTTTACTTCCTTGTACGAAGTATTGTAATCACGAAAAATTTCGGTTTTCAGATTTCAACGGAAATATCCATTTTGACCATCCTCGAATCCATTTTGACTACTTTTAGTGTGACGTCTGTTCGTGCTTACGTATGTATCTTGCTTAACTGAAAAACGATTAACTGTAGAATGTTGAAATTTTGTATTTAGGACTGTTGTAATATCTACAAAATGTATTTAGAGTCAGACCTCTAAATAAAGCGGGGTTTCAATTTTGAAACACTTAGATTTTGGACTTTTTCTTAACTGCAATAATAAGCCCTCATTGAGAGCTTTTCAACGGTATATCATAAGTGGTACATATTTCCATTGGTTCCAGAGTTATAGCCAAATCAAATTTTAATTAATGAAAATTTGGATCTTACAAGGGGAAAGCACATCGGTTCGAATCCGACTTCTATGAGTATATTTCTTTAAAAATTTAAATATATTGATTTATTAGTAATTATTAAACTCTGATTGTAAAAAAAAAATTACAATAAATAATTCAATAACAATTCAAAGGAAAATATTTTTAAAGAATCAGAAGTTATTTGTGAAATAACGTTATGCTGCGTTTTGAAATTGAGCTGAGCAATGTAGTGGAGGATATCCCTCAATTTTGCTGCAGGAATGCAGAACCTCCTGTCGATCGACGGTTTTTCATGTATATGACTCATCGGTGGATGTCCTAGATACATTGGGGGTAATTCTGGCGCCCTGAGAAGGATACTGCGTGAGTCTCTAACTCCGTTGTTTGGTTTGCCGGGGTCCGGATTGGGTCGTGCGTGGAACACCTCGTGTTGTTTGTTTATGGCAGCACGGAATCCCCAATTAGGGTGGTGGTGCCAGGACCGCAGCGGGACAATGAGACGTTGCGGTTCCAGCTGTGAGGTGATCAATCCCGGCGGTCTCAGAGAGTGGCACCGTCATCGTGAAGGCGGTTGGGCGTTCCTTTGCTGACCTCCCAAAAACAGTCAAGGAGACAATTACCAGCGAGGAGGCGGATAAAGTGCTATCGCTGCGAAAGGGAAAGGGACTGGAGGCGAACTTTGTATTTATGTGAAGGATGCTGATAAGACAGCTGCCTTAAAGACTGTGTTGCGAGACAAGGCTTCCGGCTCAACGTTGATCTGAAGTCAAGGGACAGCCGTCGGACGGTGTTCCATATTCGAGACATCAACAGCGATATCAGCCAGGCAGAGCTTCCGTTAGAGGCAGACACTAGAAAGACCGAGTCCAGGCAGAGGCGACTTTCGGGTAGCCTCTCTTAGAGGTGCGTACTAAAAATGACCGAGTCCCGGGGGGGTCGACTCTCGGATTGCCCCTGTTAGAGGCAGGCAATAAAATACCGAGTCCCGGCTCTTGAGGCGGGGTGGCCGCAAGGGGTGGCCTGGTGGAATCCTTGCACTGGGGGTTAGAGGCGATGGCACCTCCCAGGGCTATGTTATGCTTAAATGCGGGTCTGGCCCTGGAAGGCTTCGAAAAAAAAATTTGATGTTAATAAAAACTAATATTTTAGCAATTGTGTAACTGTCCACTTTATTAAAGAATTGGAGAACTTTATATCACTTTCAAATGAAATACGTTTTAATGAAGTGGAACAAAGATATGTATATGTAATTTAATAGGCGTACAAGGAAATCATGTGGTGTCCACATCACATTTTTTTCTATACGTAATAATAAGGCTATTTCAAATGATCAGTTTAAATTAGTAGTTCTTAATTAAAATATTACCATAAGTTACCATGGTAAGAACCACTTACCATTGAAGTTATTCTTCAACAAAACTGCTTGTAAAATTGGTAAAAAATTTGTCGATAAAATCTTTTTAGAACAAGAATTGCATCCTCGTAAGAGAATTTTTTTTGTGAATTATTCAGTTAAATTTTAGTAAATTTCAAGAGAAAAAATTAAAGAGCGTATATATCTGACAAAAATAAATTAAAATGATAAAAATAATTTTTAGAAGTTTCGTAATGGGTTTTTATGGGTGAAATGTTTTTACTGTACAGACGTAAAATTTTTTTCAATTGTTAAAAATTGTAAGCTTTTTTAATAATTGCATTTAAAATTAATATAATTATTCTTAATACAGAAAATTAAATTCTAAATGAAAATTTAATTTAAAAAGTAATTTATCTGTGTAATTCAGCTAATACAAAATAAAAATTCAGCTAATACAAATATATGACAATTTATTTTTTCATACTTAAAGTAACTTTTTTCCCAGGTATAGTATAATAAAGGGAAATTTTATTTTGTCTGACGATATATTTTCTTTAGCATTAATTTTCCTTTTTACGTAGGTTTGGTTGTAGTCTTGGGAATGCATATTAGATTAAGCCTAGATTATTTTTAATGCATTCATTAGCAATTTAAATAAAGGCATGGAATATATTAAAGTTTTACAATGAATAAAGCGTAAAATTACTTTATTTTCTTTTTCTTTCCATGAATATGACATAATATTTAAGAGAAGTAGCCAATGAATAATAAAAAATTATTTTGTTTAATTAAAAAAATAATAATAATGACAAATTATTAGTTTTATAATTATGTACAGTTTTCTAAATTAAAATTAAAACTAAATAAACTAAACATTTTAATGTCTTACAAATAGGTTCATTTTTATACATTTATTTCTAACTTGATTTAAGAATTTTAGCACATAACAATTTTTGGACAGTCTGTAACATAAATGTTCGTAAATTAAAAAAAAATTCTGCAGTTTATTTCGAAATTTTAAACATCTCATTGATATTAATGACAATACAGAAATGTTTATACTTATTAAAAAATAACGTCTACTTAGCTATTACATTTATCTCGGAAAATGCTGAATCGATTATACTGAAAGAGGTTGGTATATATATATATATTTTATTTTTCTTCAGTACACACTGAATGCTTCACAAAGAATGTAATAAATTACCAGGCATGTTCTACTGGTGAAAATAAAGAAAAAATTTCATATAAACATAGGTCCGTAAATGCGTCGATGAGAGTGTCGGCTGGCGAAAGATTTCGCCCTAATTTCGGCGGCTTCGGTAAAATTAAGCCAAACTGTAATTCTTGAGACCCAAAATAATGGATGAATTTAGCGGTTTAAATAAAATCGTAAGTACTAAGAAAGTAGTCCTAGAAAAAAAGTAGGTCCTAGTACTTTTAATCATTTTCGGGAAACCTGGGATAAAAGACAAAAAATTAGGGTCGAAAAACACATTATTTTATGTTTGGCGTAAAATAACTTTGTTAAATGGTTAATAAACACATAAAAGTTTTTAACAACATTTTTAGAGAATTTAGTGAATTTTTAGTAAAATAGAATGAATAAAGTCAAAATTTTCAATAATACAAAACAAGAGTTAAGTATTAAAAAAAAAATTATTATTTAAATTTAAACTGTTTTATTGGTGTTATTTTATTTAATTTTAAATTTTGATTGTTTTTTTTTTAAATACATTTTCTTCATTTTTTTGTTGTATTTTACCCAAGATTTCTTGAAAACTATTAAAAATACAATTCTGGAACTGTTTTTTTTTTTCAGTTTCTCTGGTTAAACTTTATTTATAACTAATAAATGTACTCCTTAATTTGGGTGGCAAGAATTTCAGTCTGTTTTAATTTTACCGAAAACGCAGAAATCAGGGCGAAATCTTTTACCAGCCGACTCTCGCTAGCAACGCGTTTCCGAAACTATGTTTTCACCAGTGGATCACGTCCTGAAAGTTTCTTACATTCTTCGTGAATCATTATATATATAAATATATAGATATATATTCTTTTTTCTACAGGGTTTTTTAATAGAAATAATCTTTCTACGAAATGTATTTACTTAGTTGATGGTGAATTCTACTGAAAATTTTATGTATTGATTTGATAATTTGAAAATTAATTTTTCAAAAACTAAATAATTTGTAGAAAGAATTACAAAGTTTTTCTTTTTTTTTGCCAAGGTCTAGGTGATTCGTTGATATAAATAAATCTCCTTTATGCTTTAGATAATGATGAATTATTTTTAAAAAATTAACTAAAATTAATCTGTTTTAGAAAATTCTTTCAAAAACTCTCTACTTAGAGATGTGAAATGACAAAAATCACTACTATCTTATTCAAAATATAATAAAAATTTGATCTAAATCGAGATAAAATAAAATAAATCACTAATATACTCAAGCTTTTTTAACTGGCTTCAAAAAAAAGTAGTTTCCAAGTTCAAACCGTATGCACTGTTTTTTTTGTGCTCCTACACTCTTTATCTGATGGGCTGGTTTGAATGAGATTTTTTATGTTCTAAAGAAAGTTTAACGGGTAGTTAGTTTTTTAAATAGCTTAAGCAGATTATATTTTAAATTAAAAAATAATTGTTTACACGTACAACTTCAAAAAACACGTTTTTCGTCATTGTATTGGTATAGCAATTGATATGCTGTCTGAGATCATTCTGACAAATTTTTTTAAAAATTTAATTGAAAAGTTTTGTAAGAAAAGAATAATAATATATATTTTTTTACATTTCAGAGATGGGTTGCTCAGGTTTTGATAGCAGCAGTCTCTTTACGAACTTCGTTTGCATTCCTTTTCTTATTTTTGTAAGGAGGCATACAGAGTATGCCAAAAGATACACAACCAAATAATTATTATTCTTAAAAATCTTTATTAACGTAATATACTCTACTGTATTTTGTAGATGAACAAAAATTATTTATAATTATTTATTTTTCTCACAGTAGAAGCTGGAAATGTACTTCATCTACTGCTATACATGCCTCAACACGTTTCTTCATGTTAAGTTGCTACTTTTCGGAAGGTCGATGCACTTATGCGGGATATCTTCGATCTTGTACTTGAGGTGGTCGATTGTGTGAGTGTTGTTCTTATAGACATCCTTCAGATGTCCCCAAAGAAAAAAGTCGGGGAGAGTTAAATCTGGATATCTAGGCGACCACAGCTCACGAGAAATGATCTGTCCCCAAAGAACTCACGCAACATTATCGTTGTGCTAGTCGTTGTGTGCGTTTTTGCGCCGTCTTGCTGTAGCTAACAATCTTGCTCAGCCTTGTTCAACAGTGCCAAAATTTGCATGTGATGTCCTGGTAACGTTCAGCTGTTGTCATTTCCGTGAAAAAAAGATTGGGTCTACAATTCTTTTCCGCAAAATCGCACATCAAACTCCAAACTTTTGTGAATGTAACGAGGTCTCACTAAAAGTGTGAGGGTTTTCTGATCTCCAGTATCTGTTCTTCTAGCTCTTTACGTAGCCACTTACATGAAATCATGCTTCATCAGAGTAGAAAACATAATCGATCACCCGAACACTGCTGCGAATAAAACGCAAAAACCATTGCAATAATGTAGTCTTTTACCTCTCTTAGGTTCTCAAAGCTCATGCAAATGTGAATGCGATATGGACGGAGTTTCAGTTTCTTTGTGACTCTGCAAATACTTCCGTAAGACATGCCGGTTTGTTGATGCAGTTTACGTATCGATTTTTCTGGTGAACGTAGCAAGGGTATGCGGATACTTTCTAATGATGTATCACTTAAAATCATACGTTGACCGGACCATTGGTCCGGTTGACGTTGGGACCACACTACTGGTTTTTCTAAAATATGCAACTACGCGTAAAATCACTGATTCATAGGCACCCGCGATTCAGGAGAAGCTACCCTAAATTCTTCCTGACATTTTAAGAATGATTGCAATTTAAAGCAACTATCAACAGTGAACGCATGTTGAACCTGGGAGAAACGCACGTTGTCCGCTTATAGATTACCACTGACATCAAAAAGAGGAAAATTGCTTGGCTATTGTGTGATACTCTTCTACCACAAGGTCACTCGTTGCCATCACACACACATTTCCGTCGGCAGAAACCCAAAATTTCCACCCGCAGTATGTTTTCGAATGTAGGGTTGAGTATCTTTTAAAAACTTAAAAATAATCGTTTTTTAATTATTCGTTAAAATTTCGACTTTTAGCGAATGACCCAATTTAATGGTAGTAAATTTCTACTAGTTATTTTAAATTCGGTGTCGAATTTCACAAGTCGAAACTTAAAATGAGTTAAAAAAGTATGATTTTTTAAGTTTTTAGAGGGTTTTTGAAAATTAGTTTTATTTAATTTTTAATAATTACAACGTATACTCATTTCGTTTTCTGTACTTCATTTCTGTTACAATTTTAATTCGCTGTAAGTTAATTATTGTTAATGTTTTGTAATTATTTTAATAATACAAAGTTACACAAATCGTTAAATGGCAATTCTATCTACTGAATCTGTTTGTAAATAATTTAATACAGAAACAGAATGAAAACAAAAAGATTACTACATATTAGTATTTTCGTGAAAATAATTGGAATATAATTCAGAATTATGTGACATATACCTATAAATTGAACGATGGTTTGTATGATTAAACAGCAAATATTGAATTAAAATACTACTCTTTTACATTTCAAATAATATTAACTTTTTTTTTATTAAACTTTTTACGTTTGCATCTTCTGTAATTTAACCAAATCGTACTAAACCATTTATCATATTTTTCTTTATTTAAGTTTCCAGTTTCTTGTTTAGACGGGTATACACATGATCTGGTAAACTATTTTATTTATGTATTTACAGTAATCACAGTAAAAGAAAAAAATTTAGGATAGAAACTAAAAATTCAGAAATTTTTAGAAATTACGAAACCGTAGAATCGATTATCGTATAAAATACGAATTTATCATTAATGTTCAAATAAGAATTGGATCGAAGATCGTATTTTATATTTATACAGCCAACACACATGTTTTCCTTAGTGAATGTCGTTTATTTAGCTCTTTAAAAGTCTTATAAACTTTTATTCAAGTTTTACCAGACTTTATCGACGATCTTTGAGAACCTGTTCCTGCGCAGATTGTGGACAGTGTTAGAAAGTGAAGGAGTGATATCCGACCATCAATTCGGCTTTAGGGGTGGTCAACTGACTGTGAAACAAGCCCATAGAATTACCGGTGTTATCGTCAGGTGTATGGAAGAGAAACAGTCTTGTTCGGCGGCCTTTTTGGATCTACAGCAAGCATTTGACAAAGTTTGGATACCAGGTCTTCTTTTCAAATTGAAATCGTGCCTACCGCAGTTGATAACGCAGTTATCAAGATGGTCGCCTTTCACACGTTAATTACAATCAAGAGACGTCAGCGTTTTTCAATAACAACTCGGGGGTACGCAGGACTCAGCTCTGGGATCGATTCTGTTCCTGATATACACTTCTGACCTGCCTATTCCAGCCAATGTCACGGCTGTGTCGTACGCGGATGATACAGTGATCTTGGCGGTTGACGACAGCCCGGCTACTGCCACAGAGAAATTGCAATCTGCAATGGATGCCATCAGCGTCCACGTGTTAATTGAAATTAAGCTTAAGAAGATGTACTGGGTGTTGGGTAAGAGATCACAACTTTCTTTGTCCAACAAGGTTCTGCTCTACAAGGCTTTCTTGAAACCTGTATGGACGTACGGGATTGAACTCTGAGTAACAGCGAGTAACAGCAACGTGTAGGTCATTCAACGGTTTCAGAACAAACTTCTACGGAACATAACCCAAAGGCCGTGGTTAGTGAGGAATGCTGAGATCCATGATTACGTAGGCATTCCCTAAATTCGAGAGGAAGTTGGACGTCTAGATACGAGGTATGTGTCAAGGTTGGATAAGCACATTAATCATCTCGCTTTGAATCTGCTAGACAACAACGAGGACGTTAGGAGGCTAAAAAGGCTCCATGAGCTTGATCCGTTATGATAATCCGGTTTGGTGGCTTGGTGCTCTCGTTTATTATTTCTTGGCTATTTAAAAATTACTGTTTCGTTTACTGTTCTATTTAAAGTTGTTATTTATTTTGTTGTTTTAATGTTAATGTTGACTGGACATTCGTATGGACATTCAACGGCACTATCATATCACTATCACTATCACTATCACTATCATTGTTTGTTATGTTATGCTGTTGTTTTTTTATCACTTGAGGATTATCATTGGGTGGTCCTCTTTCACGTGATGGTCAGTCTTACGACTTGCTTATAGCTACATTATAGAAGCTGATATTGTAAGTAAATAAAGGAATTCAGCAAAAAAAAAAGAAAGAAAGAAAAATATCTCATAGCCAAGATTTTTCATTATATGATAATTAATTGTAGTACAATAAACTGTTTTACTACATTCTCTTGGATAAATCTTCATTAAAACGAATATCATTGTGTACGAGTAAATATAAAAGAAAATACTACTTACAATTAAATTAAAACATTATAATTTATTTTGATCTAACACAATCTATTATAAATTAAAATTAACTTCTGAAAAAAATTAAAAAAAAAAGAATTTGTAACTTTATAACTTTAGTAAGGTTATATTTGTCGTAAGTAAATGAAATGATTGATTAAAGAGTAACATTATTTTTATTTTAGTTTTAATTCAAATTTTCATCTTAATTTAAATTTCGACCTTAGTCTTCACATGATTTTCCTGTAAAGAACATCCCATTTTCTGTGTATTTTAATTTTAGTACCATCTGTGGATTTTGGTGATCCCGGCTTTGATATTTCTTATCCTCAAGAATTGTTTAATTTGACCGAATCACTTTCTGATGGGGGTAGCCTGCTGGTAATTCACTTGACTAAGGGACGATTACTTCTGGGAATTATTCAACACATTTCTGCTTTTCCTTTGACATTTATAATTTACATATTAAAATATTTATAATTGTATGCTAATCTACATATTGCTTGTCTACCATTGATGTATTTCTTAAAAAGAAAATTCAAGAAGGAAACACAAAAAATAAATTACTAACTGAATATCTTAATAGACTTTTCATCAGAATCTCGTTAGGTATATATATATATATATATATATTGTTAATAAAAATAATATTTTATTTTTTGCAAATTTACAGTATTTTTTTAAGATGAAAAAGTTTATAAGAAATTCCTATTGTAAAATTAAAATAAAAAAACAACTCGAACAGAAAGTTAAATCTTATATTATAGGCTTCCGTATTAAATTTAAAAAAAGTAAATATTAGCATGAAATTTATATTAATTACAAAGAAATCGTTTACATCAAGGAAACAAAATTTAAGAATAAAAAAAATATTTTCTTTCTTTTAATGAAGTTTCACAACTAAATAAAGAATAAACAATTAATTTCATTTAATGAAAAATATTATAAATTTAAAACAGACTTAATTTAAACTTCTTGGAAAATACCTAATTTCATGCCTTATGAAAAAAAAGTTAAAGCTTTTCCTTCATCTAACCTAAGCCGTTGGCCGTTGACAGTTTATAAAAAAAAACAAAAAAAAAACTTAGGAAGGGTTAAGAAATAAAGAATTAAAATGTTAAAGAGAGCTTCTAATGCAATATTTCCTTTTACTAGCAGTAGAAATCTCATATACTAAAAACTTAATACAAAAAAATTTCATTTAACCATACTCAATCAAAACCCAGCATAATTAAAATAAGTAAAATCCTGAGCGCCTACATAATAATCATGAAATTTTAAAAATAATTTATTTTTAACACGTTTGTGACGTCATGCACCCGTACAGGTACACGTTTTCACAGGCCTCTTATAGCATTTATTTTTAGTCTGGCTATATTGTAGGTGTTTAAAATCATACAACGGCATATTAGAATTGTCATGAAAAGAACTATATAATACAAGTTTACAAATAACTATTTTGTTCAGGTAAGTATATATTATTATTATTCAGGTAATACTATATTCAAGTGTCCGAGCAATTAGTGGCGTTCTTAGCGGCAGGCTCAGAGGAATAAGATGCACCCGTGCGGGTGCACGACGCCCAGGAGTTATATATCATAACAAAATCGTGTAATACACTCGACAGGGTACATGCAAAAAAGTAAAAAAAAACAACAATGATTGAGTTTTATTGCTTTGAAATTATATTTGTTTCATGTATATTTCATCAAATATAAACTAAACAATTAAACAGAAAAAAGGCCCGGATTTTTGTTAGTATACGTGTAAATAACTACGGCAAATAAAAAACCTATGTATTTTGGCAGCTTTCGCGAAGGTGTTAACAAGTTTAGAGAATCAACACCTAATAGCCTTATTTAAGTTTTGATTTATTAAAAGTCCTTTTGTGAAAGTTTTCAATCATAACATTAAATAGTCTTCCTCTTCTTTAAATTTTGTTCATGGTAGTGGATATTCTTTGACTGGTATAAGATTCATGATGTGTTTATCTTTCTTAAGATAAACTTTATCTGGCAAATTTATATCAGAGATGGGGGAAAAGTCGGGGTGGCCAGTCTGAATGGGTTAGGTGTTTTAAGCTAAATTTAAGTTATTATTATTATTCTACTTGAAGCGATCAAAGTGAGTTTTATTACGACAACGTGCTTCGTCAATACTGTTTATTTAGTAATTAATTTTTTAAAAATTAATTACACTTCTTCTCTTGAAAAAAGAAAAATACATTTAGTTATTGATACTTTATTTAACAATGATTTCAACACTGATTTTTAAAAAAAAAATCTATCTAGCTTTAGATTTAGTGTTTTTTATGGTTTGTAAGCATAAACCTGTTTTCCAATTTATTTCAATAACCGTTTATCATAGTTCTTTATTAATATCTACTTAAGTCTATTCCATGTATTTTTCAATCTCCTGGTAGACTTTTATGAGAAATTTCAGAAATATAGTTTCACAATGAAGCCGGTAATACAATTGTTATTGTAAAACGTATGCTTACATCATTGTGCATGACCTCATTTCATACATACTGAACTAGCTATCAACTCGCTAACTTTATCAGATACGATAATTTATCGTCAAATTTTACATTTTTTTTGTCGGATGCGGTAACCTAAAGGTTTTAGCCGGCCTAACATGAGAAAAATTAACTAACGAGGGAATGACAAAACCTTTCCAAAGAATAGCAAACGACCTATGCCAGACTTTCTAGGAAAAGTCAGGAATAGGCCTAAAAATTATGTAACTGGATTGTCAATATACTAATGCACCATGGTTCAACATCGATTTTATAAAGACAACAAACTTATTAACAATTAAATGTTATTAATTTCACCTTGTAGACGATAAGTTCTTTATTAATCCTTATTTATAAATTTATTTATAACATACACACGATGTTCAGACAATTTAATCTTGTAAGAACGCAAGCTAATCTTTTCTCAGTCTTAAATAATTATTATTTATTTCCCATGACGTTGTACTGTTTTCTTGTTAAAAGTACTTGTGTAATCCGTGAATATTAATTTCGTGATGTAATTAGTATACTGTAAATATCTGTGATATACAACTCTTAATAATTGTTCTTAACATTCAAACAAATAATCGATAGGTAAAATTAATTATAAATAAATAGAATCCATTGTAAAACATAAATGAGGAAGCCGTTAAACACTGTTATCAGTAAAGTTATAAGGAATATAAAATTTTAAATTTAAAAATAACGATCTGGATATTTGCATATAACTTTTTCGAAACAATAGCGACTATTTAACATATTTTGTTTACAAAAAAACTAGAAAATGTTGAAATGTTGTTTACTAGACTAGAAAATGTTGAAAAAAGTTGGAAAGGTTACCAACATAAAATACCTTTCAATTAAAAATTCATGTATTTTTAACTTTTTAAAAGATTTTTAGAGAAAATAGAGAGACTAAACAGTTTTTTCTTAGACAACTCTTTGTACTTTAAAAAACCTAAATTCTCTTTACGTATTTAGATAGAAAGACAAATTAACTAACTAGATAATTTACTAGAGAGGAAAAACATTATTTAATTGAAGTGTAAGTAAGAGCTATTAATGGGATGTTCCATGGTAAGCACTTTCAGTTAGCGCAAGGTTACAACCCGCCAGTAATCGGTGAAGCGTTTGTTTACATCAGTACTAAACTTAAGTGGAATGAAATTTAGTGCCACTTGAACCTCTTGAATTAATTTTTAATTATGTTTACTTCACTTTTTTTGTGTTTTGTTAGTCTTTTTACAATAAAAGTGATTAAAATAATAAATTACTTCGTAATTAAATCGTAGTTTTAATTAATTTATGAATTTTGAAAATAATTACCGCAGCATTTAAAATCAGTTTCAGACTTAAATTTCAGGTTTATTTCATGTAAAAATGTATTGTTTGGTATGTAATACAATCCAAAGAAGATTACTTAAAAAAGTATTATTAAACACAGTGATACTATACAGACAAAAGATTATTATTACAAGCAGTCGAGATCAAGAGACGCTAATTTTCTGGTTTTTCATTTCTACCTACGTTTGTATAAAAATTAATGAAATGAGTGTTTTTTTGCGAAAAATTCCGGAGTTTAATAAAATATTAACAACTTATATTAAAATTTTGTGTAAATTTAACTACAATTTAAAGTTTTACGAACTGAATCCTCAACCTACAATGACGCGAATAACTACCTCCTTAGTAGACTTTTATATTAATTCTATATGTAAAACATATACAAGATATTTAACAAAGTCTGCATAAAACGATAGAATCAAATAAAATGAAAAAAGAAAAATATTGAAATAATTTGATGGCAATAAGGTTGAATGGTACGTTAGCGAAAAAGTAGTTGATATTAGGTGGTTAACATCAGATCATTGGATCTTCATTACTCACCGTTACTTTTTATGATGACATACCTGTGATTCAGTTCACCATACAATGACGCAAATAACCTTTGTAGACTTTTATATTAATTCTATACGTAAAACATGTACAAGATATTTAACAAAGTCTTCATAAAACGATAGAAATGAAAAAAAGAAAAAAAAGCAAAATGAAAAAAAGATATTGAAAGAATTTGACTGCAATAAGATTGAGTGTTACGTTGGCGAAAACATCAGATTAGCTGGTTAGCATCAGATCTTTGGATCTTCATTTCTCACCGTTACTTTTTATGCTGACATAATCATTATTTTTAAGTAAAAACTAATAGAATGCGACACAGTATTTTTATGAAATTTTTATCTGGTAATTTATAAGTAATTTGAATTATTCACGATATATGAAGTTACCCTAGGACTGATCTTAACATACTATTTATTGTATCACACTTTATTAGTCTTTTTTTTCCTTTTTTTTGTCTTCAGTCATTTGACTGGTTTGATGCAGCTCTTTAAGATTCCCTATCTAGTGCTAGTCGTTTCATTTCAGTATACCCTCTACATCCTACATCCCTAACAATTTGTTTTACATTTTCCAAACGTGGCCTGCCTACACAATTTTTTTCCTTCTACCTGTCCTTCCAATATTAAAGCGACTATTCCAGGATGCGTTAGTATGTGACCTATAAGTCTGTCTCTTCTTTTAACTATATTTTTCCAAATGCTTCTTTCTTCATCCATTTGCCGCAATACCTCTTCATTTGTCACTTTATCCACCCATCTGATTTTTGACATTCTCCTATAGCACCACATTTCAAAAGCTTCTAATCTTTTCTTCTCAGATACTCCGATTGTCCAAGTTTCACTTCCATATAAAGCGACACTCCAAACATATACTTTCAAAAATCTTTTCCTGATATTTAAATTAATTTTTGAAGAATCTATGTTAAACTGGAACAATCTTGTGATGATATAATTATTGTAGCTAGTAACTCTTTTTAATTTCGTTTAAAAAATAATAACGTATTTTATCAATTTACTTCAGTTTGGGTATTACCATATTATTTTATTTATATTGCAAGAATTTTAAGGTTTTTCTTTAAATTAACGTTCATATATTGAAGTAAATTATTGTCTGATAAATTGCATTAATACCCAACCTAATAATATAATACTGAATAAATAGATTTTCCGTGGGAAAATCTATACAGTAATTTACATTACTCTGTTGGATATATTAAATCACATTAACTTTTCGGCGATGATATTTTAATGGATTGTTTACAAATTTTGTAACGTACACGTTATTTCGAATGTATAAATTATAGGTGTAATATTACAGTTACTATGCAGCATTACGTAATTTGTAATTATTTTTTAATATTGTTAGCAACGATCAAGTTTATTATTAAACAAATCACGGAGAACAAGTTTCCAAATTTAAAATAAAAATTTCTATATTAAAACTTATCGTTGAAATTTATGATTAGGAATTAAATTAATGTTATTATTTTCTAATGGCTAAAAAATAAATATATATATTAAAATTTTATATTATATTATAATGCTAGTAACAAAGTGTATATGAATTAATGTATAACCTACATTAATTCATATACACTTTGTATATTACGTTATTCCTTTGATATAATACGGAATATACTGAAGGTTACGAGACGGATAGGCATACTGGCATTTGGTGCGCATGCTCTAACAAGCATTCTTAACAATTGAGTATCTGTAGATCTATTTCAGAACTGCGTTAGATAAATAAAAATTAATCTTTTCCATCTAAATTCGAGGAGTACAAAGATACTACTTCCTTTTATATACGTGCATATGTAGGCCTATGTAAAAAGTTTTGAATCGAAAATATTCAAAACTGTTAAATCAATTTCATTGAAATTTAGATATTGTAGTGTGTCTGAAGTTGTGAATGTAAAAAATTGATGAAGATTAGTTGAATTGGTTTTGAGTTACGCTCAATTTAAGGTCAACCAATCAGATCAATGCAAGATGGCCGCTGTCAAACACAACGACCAAAGAGCCCATATGGCCGTTGCCAAAGTAAACAAAATCACAACTGATTAAGTAACAAGTAGGCAGCACTGCGATCGAGTTTAGAATTGTGCGCGTATTGAGAAATATTATATTATTATTTATTGAAGTAACGTTTTAAAGTGTAATTAAAAAATATACATTGTGCAAATTTGTAAGGTACAGTATTGAAGTGAAAACGTTTTTTAAATTTATTTATATGTTGTTGATCTTGGGATGGTTAAGGTTCACAATTGGGTCCGGCAGGCAGCGTGTGGGTCCGGTAGGCAGAGCTGCGATCGCGTTTTAGAAGTTTTTTTTTAAATTTTTGGTTTATCAGTCAAACCCGGTAGTTGGTGCTGCGATCGGATTCTAGGAATTTTTTTTATTTTGTTGCTTTTTCGCATATCAGTTACTTGCGTCGTAGCTTAGTGTTGTTCTTACATTAAAATTCGTATTTAGAGAATAGTATGAATTAAATCCGTTAGGTAGTGCTGTTCTGACAATTGGATTTATTTACATTTTGAATTTTATAAAGTTAAAGGTGAAATTTTATAAGGTTCCGTAATGTTTTGTAAGTTTCTTAATGTTCAGTATTAATTGTAATGATTTTGTAGCCACAACACTTTTCGTTAAAAAATTATTTTCCACCGAATACTGTGATTAGAGAGTGGTGTGAATTAAATCCGATAGGTAGTGCTGTTGTTTTGCCATTTGGATTTATTTACATTCTGACTTTTATAAAGTGAAAGGTTAAATTGCTAATGTTCAGTTTTTTAAGGTTTTATGAAACTTTCAATTGTTGTCATTTAATCTGTATGTATACTCAGATCTAGCAATAGCGAAGCATTGCCGAGTCTGCTAGAATTGCGCGCTTATTGAGAATATTATATTATATTATTATTTATTGAAATAACGTTTTAAAGTTTAATTAAAAAATGTACGTTGTGCAAATTCGTAAGGTGCAGTATTGAAGTGAGTATTTTTCATGAATTTTAATGATGTATACACGTGCATTTAATAACAATCAACTTAACCTACAAATTTAAATTGTCAGTTCTCGTTTGATTCTATGCAACTTATGAAGTATTGAATGGCTCTTTGAAAATAAAAATTTAAGTTTGTAAAATAAATTATAACATTTATAAAATTAAAATATAAGTTACTTATAATATAGTTTAAAGTATATTTAAAAAATTGAATTTATAATGTTTTAGCTGATTAATTTTATAAAAAGTTTTCTAAAATTATTTTTAATTTACAATTATCTAAAATTTGGTAAAATAGATGTTAAAATAAAGAATGAGAAAAATTATAAAAATCTCTACTAAAATTTTAACTACGTTGCTTTTTTACAGTGCTTTAATTTTTTTATTAATTGATTAATTAAGCTGTTACATGGTTATGAAACATCAAAATTATTAAATTAAAAAAAAATATGTAGGAGGTACATTTTTAGAATGATGTTAAGTGAAAATTAGTAGTAATGCGGATGAAAATGTATTAATTACACTAATTATTATTAATTTTACGACGTTTCGATTTTTTAATTCAATTTTCATCGGACATCTCAATATTTAGTGAAAATAAATATTATCTATACTGCACATAATTAATCAATAAACCTATTACAATAATACAACAATCAACAATTTGTGATTGTCATTTTAATGAAATTTAGAACACATTCCTGCTAATTTTAACTTAATTAAGTTACTTATATTTATGTGTGTGCATTTATTACAGAATAATGCCGCGTCAGAACAACGTCTTTCGGTCCGCTAGTATTATATAAAAATAAATCTAAAGAATGTAAAAAGTCTTGCCAAATTATATCATAATCATAAGAAAATTAAAGGTCAGAAAGATGATTACATTATTTTTATTTGGTATCGACTTCTTATAGTCTATCAAAAAGAGAAATCGAAAAAAATTACCTTTTAATCTTTAGAGCAGTTTTTATCTGCCCGATGAATATAGCTAGAATAAATTTATTAAAAGGGAATGTATGGTGATCATGTCAAAAATGGTGTATCCGGGATTTTGTAAATTTTAGTGTCCAACTAGTTCATCTTCACCAAAAAATCATTTATGTGTGTAAGTGTGTTGCTCTGCTTTTGGCCTTCAAAATCTTTTTCCGATTTTTTATTCAAATTTGATTCAAATATTTCAATATATCATATAAAAATTGATATACAGCATTAAACAGATTATTTTTTTTTCAAAATCTATTAATTTTTTACAAAATAATGGGAACAAAAATTTCGGACATCATAAAAACTAATTCGAATTTCTTCAGAGTCATTTAAGAGAAAACTTTATGAAAGCAAATTTTTTACTTGTAATGCGTAAAAAAGCAATAAAAAATTTTTTTTTAAAGATTAAGATGAATTTTCGTTATGTTCCGAGGTTTGATGAATACAAAAATGCTATTCGCTTAAAAAGTATTTGCTTTATATATGTGTAGGCCAACGTATGAAATTTGTATGCCTTAAAATATTTTTGAGATTTAAGAAATCTTAAAAAAATATAAAATATATTGAAAGATTTTTTGTTTATAAAATCTTCAAAACTATTGTATCAGTTTCATTGAAATTTAGATGTGATCTAGAAGTATCTGAAGCTGTGAATGTGAAAATTTTGTAAAGATTGGTTGAATTGTTCTTGAGTTAAGCTCAATTCAAGGTCGACAACAGACAATATAACCTCAATATTAAGTATATTAATATTTGGTATATTTTTCATACGCGTTTATATAGTGAATCACAATGGTGAATCAGTTAAAACGTGATGCATGTGTGTAGTGTCATATCATTATTTTTAATTATTTCATCAAATTACGTTTATAATAAGTTAATTTTCTTATAAACAGAAAATGTATTTTAATATTAAATTTAAAAAAATTACCTCTATTTTCTCATTTAATTTATGCTTTGTATATTTCTTACGCAAAATAAATTATACAAAATAAAATAACGTAAAGTCGGACTTCTTGCGCAGAATTGCACAAGAATTCTTTTATTGCATTAATTTTTTTTTTTCAGATCTTCCCTATTGATTTCTTCTCTGTCTTGTAAAATAAAAATGAGATTTCCTTACATTTTTTACAGTCGTCATATTTCAAATAAATATGACAAACACCTTCAAGATAAATCACATAATACACAAAAATAATTTCAATATTTTAACTGCTTTGCAAAGGATTATTTAAATCTAATGTGTAAAATAAATCTCTTGATTTTTACAGCTAAAGAATCATTATTTTTTATACTACCGGCTATTATAGAATGAAAGGTAGGTAAGGATTGATAAAAAATTACCCATTACAAAGAGTTAGTCCAAAATAACCTTCAATTTATGATTACAGTTTAATCTACAAAAATGAAGATCTTATTAACAGGATTAGCAGGATTGATGCTATATTAAATTTTTGGAAAAATCGAATGAGGGGATTGATAGAAAATGAAGGTATGCTACTTTTATATAAATTTCACTCTTGTGTTTTCACTTGAAAAAAAATCATTGTAGAAATCCTCTTAAAATTTGAATATCAATCGTTTAAGTGTTAGACCTATCGATTAAAAAAAAAAATTAAGAGGTATTATCAACTTCAGAAGTGATATAATAAAGGTTTTTTAAGAGGTATATGCGGATATACCTGTAAAGAATAAATCTCTTTATATCTAAAAAGAAAACTTGTATAAATTATTTTAACTTTTACTTTTCCAACGTATCCATTTTTTATGTTTTTTGTTTTAAAAAGTTTTTCAACTTTTTTTTTTCTAAATTCATTGTTTTCATATGAATACGATGAATAAAACAAATCAGTAATGGAAATAATAATTTTAACTTTATCAACGGATTAAATATTAAATTTTATCCAAACAAATGTACGACATAAATACCATTCTTTAATTGAACCGTTCAAGTTCTATTGTAGAAGTAAAAACTTAAAAAAATCATAAACATCTAATCCATAAAAATATTAAGTTATAGCAAATTCAATTTTTCATCTTCGCAAATAAAAATGTAATTTAACGTTAAAAACATCAGTTGGAGTTACTAGCAAAAACAATAAATATATAAATACGATTAAATTTTACAAAATTATAAAAAAAAAAACAAACCTTAAAATGTCTGGTAAAGATAATGAAAAATAAATAAAAATAAAATAAAATTAAGATAGCCACTAGTATAAGTTAATAATATGACCACCTGTTGATAGTGACCAGTATTTACTAGTGAACAAATACTGAACTAACAGTGCATGCAGTGTAGATAACGTCGTCCAAACAGAGGAGGAGCTGAGCTATGATTAAGACGGATGGCTTAGCTGATGACACACAAATTACTCGACAAAACAACCCCTACTAGTCTACTTACCCCCTGGTCTTTGCAGTCATTTGTACTCGTCACGTCTTTCTACCCCCTTTAAAACAAACCCTTCAACCCCTTATCCCTTATATGTACCGACTCATCCTACACATCCCCCTTATCTATTTGATCCGGCAACTCCACCTACGTACAAGATGTTACAGGTTCAGTTTAACTTACTAAAACACATTCGCTCCATTTATTCAGTTATTGGTAGAAAAACCGACTCAGACCTCTTATATCCTTTTTTTTCTTTTACCCTCTCCTTTTGTTTTATTCACTCCCTCTAACACTGTTTTATGTACGAGTATATATATAAATTATATATAATCTCTTTAAAAACAAAAGTGCTTATAATTCCATTTTACCATTCATTCAACAAAAATATATACATAGTCCTGATGTAAAGTTAATGATAAAGATAAAAATACATTGTTACTTTAGTAATAAATTATATTAATAGTATACTCATGTACAACATCCCTTAATTGTTTTAAGTCTTAAATAATAATTATGTTTACAAAACAATTTTTAATTAACAGATGAATTAAATAGATTAATCAATCATTGTCTTACATTATATTAGTGTATTATAATGAAATGCTATTATATATTTTCTTCTTGCAATAGTTATTTTAATGATGTAATACTTGCTTTTGTTATATCATCAAACTTTTTATAATGGAATTCAAACTAATATTTTCATTATTAAAGCATTTTAATTTGGAATTTATTTAAAAAATAAAAGTTTATAAACAAAAAAAAGTGTTTTTTAATTTTAATTTTATGAATTTTGTTATGAATCGTCAATACTGTCAAAATAAATGGTTCTGATTAAAAAAAAATATTTTTGTGGAATACACATGCATTTTATTACACTAAATTAAACGTAAAAAATTCAAAACTAACCAGCTTAAACTGGTGAAAGATATTAATATTTTTATTGTAGCTATATCCCATTATCAATATAAATATATATATATATAAAACCGGTATAAACCTTTCAAAAGTCCTATAATTAATGATCTTTATTTATTTTTTAGTTATACGATAAATTTTAAATGAGATTTAGATACTGATAAATATCATTAAAAAGAATATAATTGAAATATATTATTTAAAGGTATGGAACATAAATTATCAAAACATATGGAACATATCGTCGGGGTATGACAATAAAGTTCGCGGATATAATTGTGGAAACATCATTATTGAAAAAAGTAATATGATCACACATCCTTCAAAGTACTTATATTGTGCTGCAATTCAATTTTCCATTCGCTTTTTCCGGCCTTCGAAGCCCCTGAACTCTTTAATAACGTCCAGAGTCTAAAAATAGTGTCCTTTCAATTTTTTTTTAATTTTTGGAAAAGATTACAGGAGGTATAATCCGGTGTGTAGGAGATATTGAAGAACTATGGTGGCCGTTTTGGCTAAAAAATGCTTGACGAAGATGTCTGTGAGAGACGATTCATTGTCATGGTGAAGCATCCACGATCGGTCTTCCCACAAATCGGTTCTCTTTCTGTGAAATCTTTCATGCAGACTTTTCATTACTTCCAGGTAATAAGCAGAATTAACTGTCTGATTCTGAGGAATTCATTCTTGGAGCACAATTTCATGACTCAAAATAAATCATCAGCATTGGCTTGATTTTAATTTTGATATCTTGGCTTTTTTCGTTCGAAGTTCCTTCTTCATCTCACGATCGTACTTGTAAAGGTTTTATGGTTTTATCTATTTTGTCTCTATAAAAGTATATTCTTTTCTATTGTGAACAAAATGAAGATGTTACTTGTTGGGCTGAATATAACCTGCATTTCTGTGAGCTTAGGATATGCAACTATATATACTCGGCTCCGAGAAGAAGACATAAGAAAACTACTTCACTCCTCACATGTTTTAGTAAATTTGATCATGGGATGCTTATTATTTTTAAGGATGGTTATTTCATTCCTGAGAGTGACTCTTGACTCACGATGGATCTTACACAACTATTACAGCTATGTTATTTAACATGCATACGTGTAAAAACTTTTTTATGAAGATATTATAAAACGCTATAAAATTTTACAATTATATGAAAACTTTATGAGGTAAACACTCAAACTGGGTTTTCTGCGGTGGCTGTTTTGAAGACAGAAAATAGATCTCAGCTAAATATAGAAAAAGAATTCAGAGTGTCTATTTCTAATATTAAACCTTCCTTCTAAAAACATTGCTCTGCAAGACAGGCCCAAGGGAGTAACTAATTATTAACTACCCCTGTGAGGTTCTGTATTTCGTATTTTGTTATATATAATGAAATTCCATAAAGAAAGATTATAATATTTTAGTGAAATATAAAGATTAAAAGCTTTTTAATCATAAAAAACTTTAAATAGTAAATGTTGGAGTTAAAATTTTAAATGTTACAAACTTTTAAGAAACGATCTAAATAAATTATTTATGCAATTAATTTGTTTCTTGTTTGTTATATTTGTTGTTTCTTATAAATCTTATACTGAATAATTAAGCTTTATGAACAAACTAGTTACCACATAATTTTTAAAATTTAAAGGAAGAAAATTTCATTGAAAGCTGATGAGCTCTCTTCTGATAAGAAGGGTCCTCCCCTTCTTATCATTGCTGACATAATTTTTGCGTATAAATATTATTATATTAACTAATTTAATAAAATTAGATAAAAAGTAAGGTACCTTATTAAAATTAACTTAACATTATGCGAAAAGGACTTAACATTTATTTCAAAATTTTGGTGATAACTAATAAATCTGCCATTTTCACGATTTTACATAAGTTTTATTTTTATTGAAGGTAAATATATATATATATATATATATATATCTTTATTTTTAAATTATTTTTATTGAACTAAGAACTCAGTATGGTGGAAGGGGGTAACAAACGTGCATAGAATTTTCAATAAATGACTCCTTCGTTCTATTGCCATTGGGTTAATATTGAAAATTTAACTTATTTTGTACTGAAAAAATGGTAGACTAAGTATTTTATTAATATAGAAGGATTTATTAAACTAAAATATGAATTTACAATTTTTCTTAAAAAAAAAAAAAAAATGCAATAAGAAAGTAAAATCTCAATTCCTTCCTAGGAACAGAATATATATTATCCTAAAACTTTTTTATGATGTTATTCTTAAATAAAAAAAAATTAAATTCTAAATTTCATTTCACGTTGATTGCTTAATTATTTCTGTGATATTTTGTATTGTAATTTAATTGTACACTATTGGGAAATAGATTAAAGCAGCGTTTCTCAACCTTGCAGAATTTGCGACCAAATTTTCAATCATAATTTTCATCGCGCCCCCCCCTCTAATACAATAACAAGGTATTCAATAATAATGTATTTTGACACTAAAGCTATATTACGACCTAATTAAAAACCTTACAAATTACCAAGAATAAGTAAATTTATTGATATTTGGCAACACCGAACCGTTGCATTGAGAAAACCAGAATCGATGCCTCTCTATTGCTCTCTGTCATACGTCCGCCATATTGGACATTCTCGTGATTTCTCGAGAAGTTACGATTTGTCACGAACATTCTAGAACGTCTGTGCGATAATTACGCAAACGTGTATAAATGCTACAGCTCGTTCAATTCCAGCCAATCTCAATCGAGTCGATCCTTCTATCGCTATCGAATCTATCGTGAATGTGTATGTTGTAATTGCGTGTTAATGCAATTCATGGTCGTAGATATATACAGAATCATGGATGAATTCTTAAGTGGGCGTAAGCGAGAATTAGACAATAGTGATGCATCAACAAATGCACAGACGAGCGTTATTCCGAAAATAAAATCAAGAAAATATTTTCAAGAATAAATTAAAATAATTAAATTAAATAAAATTAAATAAATAAATTTTGGATTTACCAATACTGAAATAAATGAAGAAGAAAGGCCCTGTGTATTATTTTTTCAATAGTTTGGCAGCAGACAGCGTGAAACCTAATAAACTAATGCGAGATTTGGAAACGCTTCACAGTGAGTACGTTAACAAACCCCAAGAATTCTTCGAATTAAAATTAAAATCATAGAAAAGCAAACATCATTTTTAAAAAAAACTTTGTGAATGAAAAAGCTTTACTTGCCTCTTACAAAGTTTCGTATAAAATACGAAATCACGAAAATACAGAAATTGTCAGATATTAAAAGCCTCACACCACTGGTGAAGAGTTTATTTTTCCAGCTGTAATTTAGATTGTAGAAACTATGTTTGGAGATAATTTTTCCAAACAAGAGTCCATATCTCTATCAAATGATACTGTTGCCCGTCGAATTGGTGATATAGCTGAAGATGTACAGCATCAACTTTCGGGAAGTTGCGTGACAAATTGTTTTCAGTTCAGCTTGATGAGGCAACAGATAGCAATAAAGACGCTCATTTCATTGCCTATGTTCGATTTTGTGGAGGTATGTCAGCAGTAGACAAACTACTTTTCTGCAATCCAACAGAGCTCAAAGCAACAGCACTCGTATTATTCGCTGTCTTATGTGATTTTATAAAAGAGGCAAATATACAACGGAAAAATTGCGTTGGAATATGTGCAAATGGTGCTCGTTCAATATTTGGAAAAATCCAAAGTATACAAGCACTTGTGAAACAAAAATCTCATCAGTGTGACTGGAAACATTGCATGATCTACAGAGAAGCTCTGGCTTCCAAAAAAATGAGTCCTGGTCTGAATATTGTGCTAACGATGGTTGTAACCGTGGTAAATAATATAAAAATAAGTCCACTAAAATCAAGAATCTTTTCTGCACTTTATAAAGACATGGGTGCAGTACATTCAACATTACTATTTTATTGCGAGGTAAGATGGTTATCACGTGGAAAATTTTTGCAACGTGTTTATGAATTAAAAGATGAAATCGCGATTTTTATAGAAGAGGAAAACCGACCGAAAGCCGAGAAGTTTCGAGATGGTTTATTTTAGATGGAATTGAGCTGCTACTTGGTCGACGTATTCGAGAATTTAATCTTCAATTCCAAGAAGCAAATACACATATGTTGGATACGAGTGATAAAGTTAATGCTTTTTGTAGAAAACTGTAATTATGGTGCAGAGATTTAAAGCAAAAGAAAACCTAGAAATGTTTGCAAATGTGGGTGAATGTGTTAAAACTTACAAGGCTGAAGTACAGCATGTGAAAGTTGTTTTTGTAACCATTGAAAACCATTTAGCCATGCTGGCAAAGAATTTTAAAAAGTATTTTCTTGCTGATGACAACTTGGTAGTAAGTAATGAGTGGGTTAGGGATCCATTTTAAAATATTCCCAAAGAAGAAATCTTCATGGACATCACGGCAAGTGACAAAATCAAAAGACAATTTAATAATAAATTACTTTTTGAATTTTGGGTAGGGGTGGATGATGAGTTTTCTGAACTGAAAACGAGAGCATTTTGTAAACTATTACCATTTTCAACATCCTACCTTTGCAAACCCGGGATTTTGTGGTGGATGCTTTGAAGAAAAAATATAGATCTCTCTAGATCTCTATAGAAATAGACTGTCTATTTGTAATATTAAACCTTCCTTGGAAATACTTTGCTCTGCAAGACAGGGCCAAGAGAATCACTAATAATTATTAAATTTGTTTTTAATTTAGTCTTGATAAATTAATTATTAAATACATTGTGCTGTGCTGATACAATCCTATTTATAAGTATATTATATCAGCGTAAATGTATATTTCATTATTTATAATGTGAGAATGTATTTTGTTTTGATTTCCTTTCGATAACTTGATTTTTTAAAATAATATTTTCTTTTAGATATGCTCGCGCCCACCATTTAGTGTTATCACGCACCCTTAGGGGAGCGTATCCCACAGGTTGAGAAACACTGGATTAAAGGAAGCTAAAACCACATAACTAAACAAAACATCTACTCGTAGATAAAATTGTTTTAAATATTTCAAATTGTTCTCTTTAACCATAAAGGATTATGAAAGATTACATTTTTTTTTAAATTACTATTATTATTATTTTTTTTGTAAAAGAGCGTGCATCAACAGCTCGGTGGAAATTAGTAACATATGAAAAGATTTCATGCCTAACCGGGATTCAAACCCGGTACTTCCACACGAAATACAGAGACACTATCTACTCAGCCACGGAGGTCGGCAATTATTATTGAATTTGTTATAGTTATCTCAGTAACAATAGGTGGAAAAGGTGTTATGGCCATTTTCACATTTTACTGACTGCGAAAGATAACTTAGAAATAAAACATTATTTACGGACTATTGATCCTGAAGAAAATTGTATAATATTGTATTTAGATAAATATACCCGGGTACATATATTAAATTTTTTGTTTGTTTGTTTATCAACGTTAAATGTCATTAGTGACTTAAATGAAACTAAATGTTCATAAATAATTAGACAATAAATACCAAACATTGGATAATGAATATCGAAAAAGAACATGACCACTAGACTATTTCCACTGCGCACATTGTATTCCGTTATGGATCTCACGTAAGCAAAACCGCTAAATTGAGTTCTTCATCCCACTATCGCAGAGAAGTAACCATTGTATACGTATTTTGACACGGACTGCCTTCGTGAAGTCGCTCTCGCATGTTAATTCTAATCGGAGATCATTTGTTGCCGCTCTCTGGGGAGTCTTATTAGCTGTTACGTTCCCGAGGATGCTGCAATGGTCCGGAACCCATACGAATGCCATTTTTTTTTTGTCTTCAGTCATTTGACTGGTTTGATGCAGCTCTCCAAGATTCCCTATCTAGTGCTAGTCGTTTCATTTCAGTATACCCTCTACATCCTACATCCCCAACAATTTGTTTTACATACTCCAAACGTGGCCTGCCTACACAATTTTTCCCTTCTACCTGTCCTTCCAATATTAAAGCGACTATTCCAGGATGCCTTAGTATGTGGCCTATAAGTCTGTCTCTTCTTTTAACTATATTTTTGCAAATGCTTCTTTCTTCATCTATTTGCCGCAATACCTCTTCATTTGTCACTTTATCCACCCATCTGATTTTTAACATTCTCCTATAGCACCACATTTCAAAAGCTTCTAATCTTTTCTTCTCAGATACTCCGATTGTCCAAGTTTCACTTCCATATAAAGCGACACTCCAAACATACACTTTCAAAAATCTTTTCCTGACATTTAAATTAATTTTTGATGCCAATGTATTGTTTACGAATGCCAATGTATTGTTTACTCTTGTAAGGGTGTCATAGATAATTTGAATGATGGGCTCAGATCGTCTGCAGTTCAAGTTCTCCAGTACACTATGTATAGTTATTAACTATACTAAGTACACTTAGTATAGTTATTAACAGGAATTAATCGATAATATAACACTATATAATTAAATTAGTCACACTATTTCATTCGTAATAAGTTTCAAGCTTAATAATTCGTTTCATAAATATTGTATTAAAATTATAGACGATTTCTATTGTACTCTCCAACTATTTTTCTCTAATAATTATAGGGGGGGTTTCCTATCTTCAGTACATTTTTTTGTTATTAAAAAAGGAAGAAAATTGAATATTTTTTAATTATTTTTTTCACTTAGCTATTCGCTATGGTTAAACGTTTAAAATTATAAAAATATACCTTATCATCTGATGAATAAATAGTATTTTCTTACTGTCCTCAACAAATTCGGAAAATTTAGTTCAAATAATTTTCCAATAATAAGACATTTTCCTTTCATGGCATCATAGCTCAATAGCTGAAAACTATGATAATCAGTTAAATATTGGAGTATGGGTTTTATCGTTTCTCAAAGTTTCATGACCCAGAGATCCCAAAAAACAAAAAAGTGGGGTGGGGTAATTTTTTTCACGTATATAAATGTGTTAGCGTGTTTGAAGCATGACTAGAAAAACCGGGTTTGAAGAAATTTCACTTAGAAAATCATGCATATGAGCAATTTGTTGGTGAAATTTTGAGAGATCAATATCTCCATGCGAGTATATAGTTTTAGTGGTCAATTTCCTCAAACGTTTGCAAACACAACCCTCTCCTCCACTTTACATTAAGTTTAGTACATTTCTGCATGTTTATCTTACCATTTAAAAAAAAAATTTCCTAAAGAAATTCTCCCTTCCCCGAAAATCGAAAAGTTATCATTTTATTAATTGCATATTTTTTAACCAGATCTTTTTTAATGTCTTCCTATGCATAGTACAAATACTATGGTAAATACCAGCAAAATACATTGGTGTCAATGTTGAGGATGGAGGAGCTGATAAAAATTTAAAAAATACCGATTTTTTTTGAATTTGTTAAAACATTTTTTCGTTTGTTTTCATGTTCGATATTTTTCCAATATATGAGAATAAATAAGCAATGCTTGTATAATTACAACTTTATAGTCAGCTTTGTTTTTATGCAATATATAATTCAATCAGAAATTGTTTAAAAAAAAATAAAATGTTACTTTTGCATTAATAATATGAACAAAAACATAAGTGAAGTAATTAAAAATAATCTTTAATATAACAAGACGGAATTATTTAAAATGTATTTGCTACTTAACTTTTATTGAGAAGAAACTATAGTAAAGATCTTGTAAAAATATTATAAACTAGCATTGTCGCTGCGGCTTCGCCCGCACTATATGGTTACTTGCGTTTCCCGTCGTGGTCAAGGGGTATACAGCCGGTCAGGTTCCATGACATCCCTGTTTTCATTAAATTTATGCTTGTGAGAATAATACTGACAGATAAAGATTACCCTGCTTAATTTATAATATCTAACAGTGTATTGTAATTTCTTCAGTGCAACAGTTTGGTCAATACAGTATCCACAAACTGGTTTTTAGATTTATCGTCACGGCTTTGCTCGTGAAATACATAATCATAATTACAAATCTCATAAAGACTGATTCAATAGTGATAGCATAATACGGAAAAATGTAAAAAAAAAAAAATAATGTTTTTTACTCCCTTAAAATATTAAAATTTTAAAAACCCGAAAATAATTTTTATATATTTATCTGAAGAGTATTTGCTAGCCCAGCTCGAGTGAACATCTCGTTTAGTATAGTCTAAAATGAAAAAAATTTGCAATCATCGTTAAAAATATTTTTACGTTTCTTCACCTTCAAGGCTGAATTTCAGAAAATTTAGAAATTAATTTTTAGATATTCATTCACATGAAGATTACACACACCAAAAATCAAGTTGATATCTACATCTTTTATCGATAAATTAAAAAACATAATAAAATGTTACCCTTATTTTAACTCTTTATACTCGGAATTTCAAAAACTGCTTTCTTAGCGTGCACTTACACCATAAGAAGAAATGTGTATACAAATTTTTTATATACACATTACTATATGATAGTATATACGTTGTACATACTATTATACAAAAAACTACGTGTTGTATTTGTTGGGCGTTGATTATGAATCACGAAACGTTCTTTTATGTATATAGATAATTACTATTGTGGATTTTCGCTGAAACACAAAGGGTCGCCATAATTTTAATGCCAATTTACTATGAATCAGATTTACTGACATGAAATAATTAATTAGAATTTTAAATATCCTTTTTGAATTACGTTGATTTCTGAAGTTACTAAAGTGTATCCTCAATGAATATTTACGTAGAAAAGGCAAGTAGAATGACGTCATTTTATAGTCAGTGGCACAGAACAGGGATATCTAATGTTAAAAAAAGTTAACGGTGCAAAAAAAAATAAAAATAAAAATGAGTTTACTTTGCACTAGGATTAATAATTTTTTAATAAAAATTGTTACTATATTAGAATCTAAATTTTTTTAAAATATTATAATTTTTAATCCTGACGAAGAAAAGTAAGCTTATGTTATTCTTATGAATGAAGTCATTGCTTTTCGTACAATAGTCCAATTCTCGTGGAATTAATGTGAAATATTCTTGTACTAAAAGTACAAGAAAAAGACTTCTCTTGTACTTCGAATCAATGAATCAACTGACGAACTATTCGGAAATCCTGTATGTCGATAACCAATAAAACCACTGTATCAATGTGCAGTATTTCTACTCTTTCTTTTAGTTTATATTTTTACTTTTTATACTGAAAGAAGTATCAATAATCGATTGATATTTTTATATTTATGTTTTATATTTCGTTGTAAGGTTTGTAATTATTAAGATTTTTTTTTTTATTTCGCTGTCTATATAACAAAAGATGATTTCTTGAATATTATCGAAGCGTTAATTAATTAATTTTAATAAGAATTCATATTAAAAAAAATTAAAACAAATCGTAAATTAATTCAATGAATAATAAAAAATTAATTTCAAATTGAGTTTAATTGATTTATTATTTATTCACAGACAAAACTTGTTTATTAAGTTTTGTCTTCACTTATAAGTTCTACCTTCTACGAAACCTTTTATCCAGAATTGACTAATTTTTTATACCTTAATTATACTTCTCACCGCTTGATGTTCTTTTAACAAGTCGTTTTTATGTAATCCTTACAATTTTACTAGTGTAAAAACCCAGTGAAACTGAAAAAAATGCTGAAAAATATTTTTAACATTTTTTTAAAAAACTTACAAAAATTCTTGATTTCCGAGATTAACAACAAATACAAGAGATTCTGTATACTATTTTGAATACCGTCGTAGTGCCGCGTGACACCTACACTCATCGTGAACACGGTGATCCATTACACGGTAATTATTTAAGGCTCTAAGATGTATACTGGCGGATCATAAACTGACGTAATAAGATAAACATACGTTGTTCTACGGTGCATTTGGAAAGTCGCTGTGCAGTATGCTTTAGAATTATGTGGTGCATTCTGTTCTTTCGGCGTTAGGTTAGTTGCTTGTGGATTCGTTGGGCGTTGAAAAACCAAGACGTCAGTTGTTGAGTTGCAATTGAACGTGCTTCGTTTCGTTTCGTTTATCGGAATCAATAATTGCGAGAAATTAATATCGTTCGTTTTTTTCGTTGAACACGTTTTTCGTAAAGGTGATAACTATACAGATTTAGTGAAGTACATTTTTTCTGAAAAGTTTCCAAATACTTCTTTTCCTCATCGCAATGCAGTTCGAACTCTTATCGAAGAATTTCGAACAACACTCTCTGTTGAAGACGCTGATCGAAGTGGAAGACCACCTGAATTAAACGAACCGAAGCTGCTTGATATTTCCGATGCTATGGCCGAAAGTCCGTCAAAGTCAGTGCGTAAGTTAGCACAGCAGCAAAATATCGGACTTTCTTCCGTAGATAAAGCTGTAAGAAAAGAAATTGAACTTTTCCCCTACAAAGTAATTTGTGTTCAAGGACTGAAATCTAAAGGTCATGTCATAAAATAAATTATTGTCAATGGTTTAAACGTTTTATTCACCAAAATTCCGTAGGTATCCTCGACATTACGTTCTTTTTTACAGATGAAACATGGTTTCATCTTGGATCGTATATTAATTCACAAAATAAACGACTGTGATCGACAACTAATTCCGATGAATTGCACGAACAATCTTTACACGAATCGAAAATTGAAGTCTGGGTCGGTGTGAGTAGAACGCGCATTGTGGGTAGAATCTTTTTCGAAAATACAGTTAATAGTGATCGTTATTGTGCTGCTTTCAATAAACTTCATTAGTCAGTTAACAGAAGTGAGAATAATCATGGTGTTTCCAACACGATGGTGCCACAGCACACACAGATAATGACAATTTCAATGGGGTCAGTGACATTGACCCCAATTGTAATTTCAATGGGGGTCAATGATAGGTCAATGACATTTTTACGAAATGACTTTGGTGAACGAATCATTTCGAAGGATTTGTGAACTGCATGATTGCCCGATCTGACTCCCACAGTTAACTTTTTATGGGGAGCAGCGAAAAAAACAGTGTATCGCAACAGGCCACACACGCTTGACAAACTAAAACCCGCAATAACGGCATACATACCAGACATTCCATTATATAAGTGGTTAAATTGTTTAAAAACAAACTGAAATGTGTGCAGTGTTGTATTGATGCTAGAGGAGGTCACTTTGAACAACTTTTTTAAACTTTTTAAGTTATTGTAATATCCGTTTTCATAAGATTATGAAATAAAAATGCAAAGTAATAATTAAGAAAGTTTCGTCATTACTCTTCCGTAATTCCAATGCACAGCAACTTTTCTAACGCACTGTATTATCCCCGAGCTCAACCGATCAAAGAAAACTGTTTCAAGGTGACTGACTGTTACGGAATAATAATTTCAATGGCAATGCAATATATTCAGTATAATACAGAATATAAATATTATTTTTAATAACAATCAACCACTGTTCCTGCCAAACTGCTTTTAATCGACATTTAACAAAGTATAATGACAATAGATCAAAAGCTCTGTGAAGGCCGACTGAATGCAAACTTTTTAACAGTTACATCAGCCCTTGTTAACCTGGAATTTCCAGTAGATATTAATACAGCAGGAATTGATATACTACTGAGAAGACTAAGAAAAGAAATAAAACGTACACGTCAGATATTAAAAAAAGTGGATATTTGATGGTGGTGTACTTTATCAGGTCTGTTGAAGTAGAACGAAAATATAAATTCCTGACAGAATTTGCGAAACCGAGCTGCGGTAAAAATAAAGAGATGGTTCTTAACCCACCAATATAAAACCACTATGTTTAGATTAAAATAAGGAAATAATTTGAAAAACTATCAATTTATTAACAGAGCTAAGTTTCTTTAAGTTAATTTATTCAAAGTGGTAAATGAAAAAATTTCCATGGTGGATATAAAAAACACACTTATAAATGGCGTACGTAGAAAATGTTTTGAAACCGACGATGAAAATACATGCTGACCTCGTACAACTGTAGAGCCATAAAATTAGAATGCTCATTGAAACGGTCGAAAAGCACAATATATAGAAAGATCATACAGAGAATGTTGAAACTGCCACTTTACACGACACATGCAAGGGATTATAACTTGATCTCATCGTTGCCAGAATGAAATCCACTCTTTGCTAAAATGCTTACCAGATAGCTAATAAAGACAGCATAATTAAATAGATCATTTAATTAGGTCTTTAATCGACTCTTACATACTAATATATTTTAACATAATGGTGGTGAGCCGTATAGCTTTATAGCAGCCGAAATTTTACCAAATGAGGTCTTACTACATTGTAAACAGATGACGTCAATTACGCGATTTGAAAGACATCTGGCCATAACCGTGTAAATACACCTATCGACTGGAGAAACTACACAAGAAACTCTGTTAAACTGCACCGATATCTTTCTTATTAGCACAAAGTATCTTTATAACACTAATTATTAGATTTTACAGTATATTTTAAATTAGTTAAACCTGATATGTAAAAAAAGGCTGATTTATATGCGTTTGATAAAACTGGACACACTCCGTATTTGATATTTGATAACGTCGAATCTCCAAATATTTCTACTTTGAATAAATGACGTTACTATGGCGTGAAGAGTTATTTATAAAATTTTAAATTAGTTAAACGTACACGTATATGAACAATCAACGTTTAAGGAACGATCTTTCCAGAATATTTACCTTGATAGTTTTATAATGAAAGTCGAAGAAACAACCGCGGATATCCAGTGGCATTTGTAGATAAAAAAATAAGGAAATTATCATTTCAGATCCAAAACCAAAATAACAAATGCAATTAAATCCAACATTGTGGAGGTATGCGTTATTTATTTTGATTCATAGCTAACATATCGTCCGACTTGGTACCAACATTTCAAAGTTAACACTTAGTTATAGCTTTGTAGATTTAGACATTAATTAAACTTTTAAAGGTTTTGGGAAGTGTATAATAGCGAAAAAATTATCACCGAACTACAGGAAAACACCTGCTGGTTTCATATAAAGCTGAATTTCATTAATAAACAATATGTCATCAATGTTATTTCACAGAGATCTTTAAAAACCTATTAAATATTAATTAAGGCTATTAAAGACCTCCGGCCGCCATCAATCAATATATAACATGCCAAAAACCGATTAAATTTCTTATTATAATAATTAGAATTTTTTTTAAGTGCTATAATTAAAAATTTCAGTGTCATTATTTTCCTGCATTTTGGTAAATTGCTATACAGCTATATTAAATCGCTATATTGCTGTATTTTTATTCTTGAAATATTTCTTTTTTTATAAAATCGAGATAATAAAATAATAATATACTTAGAAAAATAAGTTTCTATTGATAATATATTGCTTTATATTTTGACGACTATGAGAAATGGAATATTATTATTATTATTACTTTGTCTGATTTTGCTTGTTGAATGAAATAATAATAATAATAATAATAATAATAATAATAATAATAATAATAAAAAACTACTTTTTTTGCTAAGTATAGCTTATTTCTAAAATATAAAATTAAATTTTTATATTTTTACCTTAGAATTCAATTATTTTATTTTTTATCTAAAGGCTATTGTAATTGTTAGAAAGAAATGCAGAATAATATACAAAGATAGACAGATAACAAGGAAGTTACAATCAATTCACTTCTTACAATTCAATTTAAAGAACTGAATTACATTCTGTAGTTTATAATGAAATTTATTTACAATCTCACAGAATATTTGCACTTAATTTTATTATTAATCTAATTTGAGTACACTTCCATTTTGTTTGTACACACACGCACACACAAAGACAAAGGAAATATACATAGTTTTAATAATAATTAACCTTTTTCTATTATTAATGATTAAAAATAATTACTTACCAATAAAATATTCGTTATTTAATTACTTCTTTAATGACCAAGGTTTACGGTTCTATCAATAAATTTATGTCCAAATCCCTAGAAAAAAATCCTTTGTTAAAAAATAAATACAAACCTAACTCATTTAATTACTAAATTAAATAATCTAGAAAAATATACATTTGGTTATTTTTTTAAATCATTTATAACTTGACATATAGGCTATGAAAGTTTTTACCTCTGGGAAAAGAGTGCTTTCAATAACTTAATTAATTTGCCCTATAATTTTTGTTTTTTTTAATAAATGAGAATATACTATTTATTTTAAACTCAGTTTCAAAATGTTATTATTTTATATTTGTTAACTTATGTTGAAAAACTATATATTAACTTAGAAAAAAACAATCGATGCTCAAAAAAGAGAGTTTATTTGCATGGGGGTACAAAAGGCAATAATCAAGGTCTTAAGTAACTTAACACAGAGAAACGACGTAAATTAACTACAATCTAACGCAAGTTAAGTCTGTACGGAATGGAGGAATATGTTTTATACTACTGTCGCGTGGTATCGGTTCTACAAATGATATTAATGACTACATATCGTAAAATTATTTCAAATACCATTTATTTACTCTTTAGTATATTGCAATTTACAAAACAAGTAAATATGTCACAAAGAATAATTCTGATTCTATTATGAAATTTACAGTAACTAATGAAACTGATACAAAATTCGGAAGTAATTATGACAGTGAGACTAAAATTACAAAATGGAAAAATAAATTTTATTCAAGGATTATTTACTTCTACTACACATAAAAGGGAGCGCTAGTTAATCGATCAATAATGAATGACACGTTGTCCTCTGTTCACAACGAAGTCACCGAACAGTTTCTCACAACCGCAGAACAGAACACTCGCAAAACAGATTATACTCGTGACACACTTCGCTTGTACACTCCCTAGAGTTAGTACACTCGCAGGCTCTCGGTATCATTTATATCCTCGAGCTAGGACTTGTACTGGTGTAACAGCAGCCGATCTATCCCCTTGTTCTATCAAGCGTAATTGTTTCAAAACAATATGTTGAAGGTTCGGGGACATTACGAACGTTCTACCTATTCTAAAAATTCTTTCTACTGTTCCTCTTTGTTGTTATTTCTGAAATTTTCTCTTTTTAAACCTATTTGTCGGTTTATATTCTTTATTTTCTTTCTATCTGTTTCTCGTTCTCGTACTTCAGTACTTTACCCTAAGTTTTCCTTATAAATTTTCCTGAAGTATTTTTTGAAAATAATTTGAATATTAGAATAAAATCAGGCTAATGTTACAATGTAACTGCTAAGTATTCATAAAAAATAAAAATAATATTAATACTGTATATCTTCAAATTGTCTAAGTAGACGAATTAATTTTTCGTTAAAATGTCTTCAACGTAAGTAATATAGAAGAATCTTATAACGGATAATTGTTAGAACTTCCTCTACATAATATATTAAAAATCACCAAAATCGAAGAGTAAGGCTTGAATGTATATTGCACGAACTGAGTATTGTTGCAGCCCTCACCAAAAGTACTTAGAAAGTAGGATAATTTATTTTAAAAATCTATAAGAATTTAGAAATAAATAGAGATTACTCGATCGTTTAAAAGTGCTGTTAATTTACAACCAAACTGTAACATTAAAAATGATTTTTTTAAAAATTTCTAGCTATAAAAAAATCTCTCTCTTAATATATTTTTATGAATAAATTTAGATAAATTTAGACTCTATGTCTTACTAAAACTGGTAATTGTATTTGTCAAAAAATTTATGTTTACAACTGATGGAGGCAGCTGTAAGTAGTATCTCTATTAAACTGTAATTTTTAATAACAAGTAAGTTGTATTCTTTTGAAAGATCCATTTAATGTTAATTAAATAATAAGAAAAAATTAATATTAGTTTAATGACCTGCAAAATATTTAAGGTTTTGATTATGCCCATGATATTATTATTATTTAAAAAGAAATGCACTTAAAAGAACTGATAACAGATTTGTACTTCTAGGTTTCTGTAATTATTAATTATGTTTTTATATGAAGTAAGATTTTTTTTTGAAAATGTTTAATTAATGGAAAAGTATGCACCGCTACTAATTGCCAATTATATATGATGAAAATAACTTTAACAAGCAGCATCGCTAAATTTTAATGTGATCCGTATTGAATTATAATGATATAAATAAATCTTTATTGATTGAAACCAATTAATAAAATGCAGTGATTGGATTATTGTGTTTTGATAAAACTAAGGTTATTTTTATATATAAAAATATGATAGCCATACGATTTAGTCTGATGAGAGGCAGTTCCGGCTTGACAGAAATCTGGATTATGTAGCTTTAGGTTGCAAATTCTCGGTCGGCCTGTCATGAATTAATTGGCAAAGTGTAGCTCTTCAGATGGATTGCTCCAATAAGTTAATTTGCGATAATAGTATTTGTATGTAATTATTTTAGAAAAATATGAATAAAATTAATAAGTAAATATTTAATTAGATATTCATGAAAGACATTGTTAAGATATTTTATTATTAATCTTCATAAAAATTTTGGCACTGGATATTTAAGCAACCGTCTAAAATAAAATCTATTTACCGCTTTCATCGTTGACATACAACTATTATAAATTACACCTTGCATTTTCATACACAGCCATCAATAAAATGGTATAGTCATTCGATCATTTACAACGTCAATAATCACACCATCGCAGAAAATACTTAGTTATCTTCAATTCACTATAATTTTTTTTTTAGATCACGACATCGAAAACCGCCAATCATAATCTTAGAGGACTTAAAAATTCATCGTAAACATTTCATTAAAGATAAGTAATCTTTTTTCTATGAATATCATTAAACATATTTTTTTAATTATAATTTCAATGTTCTGTTTATAATTTTATAGTTACCGCAAACCCATTCCAAACAAATAGCTCACGAATACTCTAATTATACATTAATAAATATTTTTTTGTATTAAATAGACTATAAGGTCTTTGAGGGATATTGAATATCGTTTTTTGACGATTGTTTAAAAGTGAACATGTCTAGATAATGTTAGAGTACATTATAAAAAGCGGTATGATAAATAAAGAAGTAAAAATAATCTGATGCAGACCCCACATAACTTCCTTGCACGCCTATTAAATTATATATACCCATTGTTTTAAAATGAAAAGTACATAAAATTTTATTTCATTAATAACTTCAGATATTTTTTCATGTTTTTTTTGTTATTAAATTATTATTTAATAATAACAAAAAACAATAATAACAGAAGAGTGTCTCCTCTATGCTGGTACTGCGCTCTTGAGGATACCGTTGAGCACACCATCTACCAATGCCAGCGGTGGGTTGTGATCAGACAAGATGTCAGGTTAAGCTGGCTTTCTCCGGAAGAAACAGTTTCGTACATGTTGACAGGAAGAACGGAATGGGACAAGGTAGTACACCTACAAACTAGAATCCTGAAAACTAAAGCGAGGGAAGCTATAGAATGGGATAGAGCCTGATTCAGGACCCAGATCAGTAAGAGGACTGAAGATCACCAACAAGGAATCAGAATTCCATACACAAGACCTGAGACTCAGGCGAAGAAAGTGACTTGTAGGTGAAGGGGCGAAGGACAGCCCCCTGTGGAGCCGTCGTGCGTTTGCACTTGAGCGGATGAGCGACGGTGATGAAGCACGTGGACTCTGGACCCCTAAACCCTAAAGGCACCTCCTGGTCCCGCGCAATGCTTAAACTGCAGAACCGATCCCGGAGGAGGAGAAAAGGTGAGATATGAGTTTTAGTCAGTAGGGTGCGGGTACACATAGAATCTTAATAACATCTAGCCGAACCCGTGCGAGTCCGACATTCCCCCATTTATGGGGGATGAGTAAATGACATTTCTCAGACTCATCTATAACAAAAACAAAAAAAAAAGGGTTAAAATAACTGCCTAGTACAGACAGTTACTTTTATACGGATTTGAATACGAGATCTTGGATACCAGTGTTCTTTGGTGGTTGGGTTAACCACATATCTCAGGAATGATCAACCTGAGACTACACTTAATTTACATTTATACATATATCATCATTCATCCTCTGAAGTAATACCTTACGGTGGTTCCGGAGACTAAACAGAAAACGAGAGAGAATGCTAAAAGAAATGATAAGGAAGAAGAATTCCCACAACCTAGATCCCCAATCCTTCCTTTATTTTACGAATAAATTACTCCCTATATTACGAATATTACGAATATTTACTCCCTTCGTGAAGGGAGTTCCATATCCCCATCAGACGGATACCTATAAGACCGAAAAGCACTAGCGTCGAAAGGCATTCAGTGAACGGAATGAAGGGGACTCATGTCAGTAGAAAGACGCAAATACTTTACTAATCTCCTAAGGAATAACCCGAGTATAAATCTTTTCACAAACACGAACTAAAAAGAATCGGAACGCAATCCCAAACGGTCCATCCATCTTAACACCAAACTAAAAATAAATATAAAACCGTCATTAAAATAATAAATACCCGCTAGATAAACAAAAAGACAAACATCAAGAAATAATGTCCAGTATCTGTAATAAATAGGAGGATAAAACATCTTCCGACATCCTTACGTTCCGTTCTGTACCGTTCCCATCAGTAGTCACTATTTGCTACTTAATTATTTTTGAGATTGTGAGCACTTTCAATGATGATCACCACTTCATCGACAATAATTAATTACGTCAGTTTTAACTGAAGTTATTATTAATTACTTAATTTTTAAAAAAAATTCAGATTTTATATATTTAAATTTCCATCTGAAAAGTATCATTACGGAAATTTTTAAGATGTCAAAAATACGAATAATTAAGCAGCAAATAGTAATTATAAAATTTCGTGTATTTTATACTTTATAATTCTATAATTTTCTGGTACGATGGAATTTAAGAAGTTTTATTTATAATATATTAAATGAGTAATACACTGCCAGCTAAAAATTACGTAACCGTCAAAATCAAAAAAATGTAATTCTGCGGGATATTTATCTTTAGCATAATCATCTATGAATCCTAATCATCCTATCTTGCATAATAATGCGAGTTCAATGTACAATTTTTACTAAAACATTTGCGGGAGTAGGTATATTTTCTAAAGACAACTGATTATTAAAAATGCATATCGTCGTCAGAAACCGACAAATATGACTCCTGATTGTAGGAAATTAAGCAACAGTACACAGCCGATTGCTGTGATTCATTAATACTGAATGAGTTCTTTAGGAAGAGAATAATTTATTTTAGGCAATGACCATCTAGACCATCAGATTTACTTTCCTGCGATTACTTTCTTTGAGATTATTTAAAAGATAATGTTTTAAGGACCAATTATTACATATTAAAATTAATCAAACAAAACAGCGAAAACAAAAAATCCTAATACCATAATAAATGTATATAATGATATTTGCAGTCAATCATATTTACAGTTTTTTTTTTTTTAATTATTTATACTGATTTATAATATGGAGACAATAAATTAATAAATTTGTACTATTGTTTTTCATAATGTAAATAAAATAAGTAGTAAAGAAATTTCGAGAAAAACGGAATATAAATTTTTTGTTTTTTTTTTAGCTGTAATTAAAAACAAATCTCGATATTTCTACTAAATTCCTAATGATTCACTAGTAGAAGATAAAAAAAACAACAATAATATTAAATGGTTTTCTTTTTTTTTTTTTAAATTGTATTTATACGTATATTTATAGAACAGAAATTTTATAAGAGACAAACATACAAAATAATAGGAAAGTCAAAGTAGGAGAAAAGAGGCTTTTGGATTGTGTTACAAAATAATGTTGAGGGATGAATACAGTTTTAAAGAGAAACAAAGAAAAAAAATTCTATGATTAATTTTTGCTAGAAGATAAACTGATTAGAACAACATACATTTATAAAAAGAATCTCAGAATTAGATAATTTTATATGAGAAAAAAGTGTGAAGAGTAAAAACTTAAGGAAAAATTATAGGAAAGAAATGAAGATTAATATAAATAAAAGAATAAGCTAAAGTTGTAATGCTACCCCATGTATAAGTAGAAGAAAGAAATTAGAGAAAAAATCAATTTAATGAAAAAAAATAATAAACAATTGAAATCCGTAAAAAATCATGATATGAAGATTACATTTTATTTGACTTCTACGTAAGGAAATGCAATATTGGCCGACATTTATCGAATCCTCACCGATTGATTTATTGATACACTTACTCATCATCATATCTCTGTAACCTCAAGGGCTAGGTTATTCAAACTTAGTAGAAAGTTTTTGCTTTTTTATGTAGAAACCTATTAAAAAAATTCTAAAATTTCCTTCCTGAAGGATTAAAACGGAGGTTTAATTTTTCTATCCCCAATTACAATTCCGATAAATGATTTAGATATAATTTAATGTAATTAATTGCTCATGATTATTTTTAAATTCTAAATATTTTCATGAAAATTCTTTTTATTACATTAGACGGAATAAAGGATGTATACTTTAATTTCTTTTTTAATTTAAAGTTGTTTAGGGTTAGAAAGAAAGAATTATCGTGATTTTTTTTCTTATTTTAAAACATTTATTCTTTTGAGAATAATTTAGAATATCATTCGTAATGTCTATATAAATAGTTTTACAAAAATAGATGAAAATTAATAAAGTTATGATTTTTTTTTAAATTAAGCAATAATTTATATAATATAAAAAATTATATAATTTTTACATAATTATTATAATAAGTATTATATAATTTTTTCATAAATTATTTTAAAAATAAATCTGTACAGTTGTTTTCTTAGCAAGTAATGAAGTTTTTTTACAGTCAATTCTTGTAGGTACAGAATGAACGTTCATTTTTAGGGCTAAATATCACTTGAATTTCGGTTTGCTTGGCGATGTAATAGTATATCTAACTGATTGAAAAAGGTAACAGGAAACCATTCAACTCCTCACTTTTTTTTTTTAATAAGCGTTGCATTAGATATCTTTACTTCTGAAAATTATTATACTATAACGACTTGTGTCTCACGCTCAGTCGCCTATTACGGTCTTGATAATGCATCGAACATACGTTGAATCTTTAATAGTTTTGTAAAAAAAAAATCCTTTATTATATAAATAAAAGGCAATCTTCGTTTTATGTGTGCCCTAATAAAACAAACACTACTCCACTGATTTCACTTAAAATTTCAAAATTTATTATTATCTATCCCGGGAGCGTTTACATGTTATTAGTTCCGTAATTTTATTAAAATAATAATATTTTTTAAATATTAAAAAAATATATATTTATTTTTATTTTAAAATATATTTTTTTTAATAATATAATAATTTCATAACATAATAGTTAATCACACAATAACTGTCAGAGGAAGTCGATATTGACACTGACAATAATCGATATATATATACAACGACATTAAATTTAGTGGAAGAAGTTTTAGGTTATTTATTAATACTTTTTTTTACGTCCTTGTACAAATTAAAGACTTATTGTGATCGTGAATAATTTCAGTTTTCAGATTTCAACGGAAATATCCATTTTGATCATCCCTGATTCCATTTTGACTAGTGTCAAGATGACGTCTGTACATACGTACGTACGTACGTATGTACGCATAACTCAAAAACGATTAGCCGTAGAATGTTGAAATTTTGGATTTGGTACTGTTATAACATCTCTAGTTGTACACCTCTCCTTTTGATTGCAATCGACTGCACCAAAAGTTTCCAAAAAAGCCCAAAATTCAAAAAAGTCTGGATTTTGGACTTTTTCTTAACTACAGTAATAAGTCCTCATCATGAGCTTTTCAGCGATATATCATAAGTGGTACTAATTTCACTGCTTCCAGAGTTATAGCAAAATTAAATTTTAGTTAATGTAATATATCGATCTTACAAGGGGAAGGCACATCGGTTCGAATCTGACTTCACATACATATATTTTTTTTTAATTTAAATACATTTTTTATTTATTAATAATTATTAACCTCTGATTGTAAAAAAAAAAATACAATAAATAATAATTCAATAATAACAATAAAAAAAATGAAAATGTCAGAAGTTATTAGTCAGAAATAAAATTTTATGTACTTTTCATTTTTATTCAAAAATTTTTACAGACGTTAATAATTATTAATAAGTCAATATATTTAAATTAAACATAGATTAAAAAATACACGTATATGAAGTCGGATTCGAAGCGATGTCTCCATGGTTACGGATCCGACACTATCTCATTTACACCATATAACTACTAAGCGACGTGAAACAAGATTAACATATAAACTAAAATCCTAATAAACTAAAATGTTATATAATCTAATTAAACTATAAACAAAATAAATATATTAAATGCTGATACGGTCACCACAAAAAATGTGACGCAATGTGGTGTGCACCACAATGCAATTGTGTAACTTTCCACTTTATTAAAGAGATCTCACTTTCAAATGAAATTTTTTAAATGAAGTGCAGGCAAAAAATGTGTATATGTAATTTAATACGCGTACAAGGAAGTCTGTGAGTCCACAACAGATTTTTTATGATTTATATAGTAGTGAGATTGGTGAGGTTTAAACTGTGGTAAACATTCTGGCAATAGAGAAGCATTGTCGGGTCCACTAGTACGAGTACAATTTTATTTCAGAATAAACATGGTTATTAAGATCATAATAACAGTATTTAAAGTTAGCAAAGAAACAATAAAACGTCGAAATCGCTGTATAATGTAACCACCTTTTTCTAGTATGCTTTATAAAAGGCGGAAAATTGCTATTTTTAAAAACACTACTGATCATAAAGTTAGTTTCTTTATATCTTAAATAATTGGATATGAAAAGAAATGAAAAAAGTTTAAGACACATTTTCAATGTTAAAAAAAGAATTATGGGTTAAAAAACGATACGATTGTTATCTGTTTGTAAGAAAAAGATTCTTATTTTGAAAAATTACTTAAATAATTTAATTTTCATTCTTCATGAATATTTGTGTTATTTTGAAAAAAACTAAAGCCGACTTTACGAACAATTAGTATAATTTTAATTTTATTTAAAAAAAAAGTTAAAACTAAATACCTTATACTTATTTTTAGCATCTGTAAACAGTTATTAACGAGTGTATTAAAGAGTGTATATGAAGTTCTCTCAGAATGGAAAACGTTCAAATAAACATATGTCCTAAAATGCTTAGTTAGCGAGTTCAGCTGCCTCGGTAAACTGAGATCATACTGAAATTTTTAATTTAGGAGCAGAATTAGTGAATTCTTATATTTTTTGATTTAAAAATTCGAATAAAGTAGGTCCCAGAACCATATCGTCAGTAGTTCTGGGAAGTATGCGGTGAAAAACAATAAATTGGGGTAAAAACCTCTATTTTTCATGTTTGACGTACAATAACTTTAACAGATAAAACTTTTAAACATAACTTTTAGAGAATTTAATTTTGAACAAAGTAGTGTAAGATAAGTTGAATAAAAAAAAAAAGGTTAGAAAAATTTTAATTTTAATTAGAAACAGCACATTGATCTATCAGAATACTTATCTATCAAAAAAGTACTTATTTAATGTAAACAAAAACCAAATTCTTTTTTGGTGATGTGAAAAATTTGTAAAAACAGAATTTACTGTTAAAAATTTCTTCTAGTAAAACTTTGATAAAATTTACTTTAAATTAAGATTTTTAAAAGCAAACTTTGAATTTTTTAAAATTAGGAGCGAGATGACAATAAAAAATGAATTTAAAAAATGGTCTTACAGAAAAAAGTAAAAAAGAAGAATTAAGGGAAATATTATGTGTATACACACACACACACACACACACACACACACACACACACACACACACACACACACACACACACACACACACACACACACACACACACACACACACACAGAGAGTAAATTTTAAAAATGAGACTGAAAAAAGGTTTCTTGTTTTATATATTTCTACATTATTTTTACTTAATGTGGAGCAAAGATTTAATGATAAAAAAAGGAAAATCAGATTAGATTTATTTTGTACACAACTTTATCCCTTGCACACAAAACTAATTGTATAATTTAATGTTTATAATATTATCTATTTTTTTCCGTAGGGGGAGGAAAAAGCAGCCGTCGCCAGTCCCGCACTGATGGCAGTGCAGGGCTCTCGCCCGCTAAAAAGCCTCCCCCTCTAGTCACATAATGGCCAGAACCAATTCCTATTGCATTTACTCAGCCCTCGGCGTGATCACCCGGGTTCTGTTCTATCCGATTTGAAATGACTCCGTGGCGTCCCCTGTATAATATTATCTTAAAATAGAGTTAAAAAACGATTGGGTTTGCACAATTAGTCTTTCACCAGACTATTCGTCCAGCAAAAAATAAGAAATAACTTCCATTACAAATTTCCTAGGATTCGGACCGCCAATTAAAATGTAAAAATAAAGAAAAACATAGTTGATTTTTATAGGATGACAAACAAATTACCAAAAAAAAAAAAATATAATGCTTTAGGACAAAGAAAGCTGATTCACTTATTGGGTAACTGAGAACAGAGAGCAAATACTTTGATTTCAAATTAAAAAATTACAAGAAACATATCTTTAAAATTAAAAGTGTGGTACAACGTACACAAACAAATAATATAAAAAAATACAAAACTATGTTGAAAGGATTTCGATATTTTATATCGTCAAGATGGTGTTCCAAGAATATTTCTGATAAGAAAATGTAAGACCAAAAAATTAGTTATAAAAGAAAAGAGAGTGACGTTCGTTACTTTTTGTCAGAACAAAATAATTTCGTTTGATTAAAAGGAAAAAATAATGACTGAATATTAAAGAGTAAATTTAATGAACGATAAATAAAATCAATTGTGGTGTATATAATTAATTATAAGCGGTTAAATTACGTGATGCATAGAACTCATTTCGTATTTTAATTAACAAAATTAGGTAGTCTTTGAATAAAGCATTATTCTATAAAATTCACCAATAATGTAAAGAGCAAATAAATTATACTCGTTAACGTTAGTTAACGTACTATATTTATAACACAAAACCTCCTTCTAAAGTAAATAACTGTTTCTAACCTATTATTAGTAGAATTCTTCTTTTTTTTTCAAGAAATATTGTAGCAGAATTTAACTAATACTGTCTTGATTCTTTGTATTTAATTTTTCGCCTGTCATTATTTATTTATTTTAACTCTTACGTTTTATATTTCCTTTCTGTCTTTATAAGTTAATTTCGATTTTACTGCAACAGGCAGGTTATTAAGGAACTCAAGTAAGCTTTAAGTGAATCGAAACGGTTACAGTTATTTATTATTTTTTCTTTATGTATACAGACAATTTTCTTTTGCCCTAACTGAGAGGCTAAATCCGAAGACAAAGTAAAAAAAATTAATTAAAATTTAATAATAATAATAATAATAATAATAAATATTTATCCCAATAATTTAATGGAAAAAATTAATTAAAGACATTTTTAAATAAACTGTTGAGTGTTATTACATAATAAAAAATATGTATAAAACACTAGATTTGAAAGAATTAAAAAATAATAATAATAATAAAAAGGATTTTTTCATTCTAGTTCCTTAGAAAAGGGATTTTAGATTCTTATAAAGAAAATATTCGTATATTCCTTAAGAGTACAATGCTTGGAAACTATCTAGGGAAGATATTTCAACATATATGATCACAAACAATACCTTTTATATCTTAATACATGGTGCAGCACTCAACAGTAATACAGTGTACATCTCAAATAGCAAAAACACATGTCATAGTGTCCTTTTTTCCAGTTCAGTAACATTAAACTATTATTTTTGTTATAATTAAATTCTTATTCTTTTATAATTTTCTCTAGAATTTACAAAACTTAAAAAAATTATGAAATTTTAGAAAAATATATTTATAAAAGAACATTGTAAAATCAATAAAAAAAATAATAAGTTAACCATTTCTGAAAAGGAATATTATGTTAGAACTTATAAAGCAGGTTCTTAATATTTTCTTTAGCATAAATGCGACCAGTGAATATAATAAGTTTTAAAGAATCCATAAGTGCAAAAAGAATTCATTAAGTATATTAATATCTATAAATAGGCACCCAGGATAAGATGGTTGGGACATGTGGCAAGGACGGAGAGTGGTAGAATGACTAACGCAGTCCTTAGAGGGGAAATTTTTCGGAACAAGAAGACGAGGAGGGCCTAGAAGAAGGTGGATGGAGGATGTACAGAGCGTTCTGTGAGTCCTCGTGTCAGACAGTGGTGGATGGAAGTAAAAACCAGAGATGTTGGAGGCGTATCGTACGGGAGGCCAAGGTTTACATTGGACTGCAGCGCCGGTGAAAGAATAAAAATATCTATAAAGCAGGGAAATTTAATTATATAGTTATATTATTTAATAAATTTTCCGTTAGTATAATTTATGTATAAGAGATTAGAGTTGGAATTCTAGATCAGAAAATCTATATCTTATTACACAAAATTTTGTTATTCTATTTATTAAAAGGTATTACAAGACAGTTTTGGTTTCTGGATTAATCTTAAAAAGCACACTTAAATAAAGATAAATACCTACTTAGGAGATTTAGTACTTGAATGGTTAATTATTATTACACAGTTGAATAATATGTTATTATTTTAACAGTCATCCGGTGTAATACAGAGAGATAAGAGATAAAAAATACAATATTTAAAAGAGTAGAAAATTAGTAGAAAGAGTACAAGACAAAGTGTTGTAATTTAGAAAGAAGAAAAACAAGGTTGCAGTCACCTCCGTAGCTAGTTTACAGATGTAATTAAAGAAAAAAATTGAGAGTAGATTAAAAATCGAATAAGAGGAAATAGACGATTCACTATACCGTTGCTCTTTTGATGGAAACAAAAAATGATTTACAAGAAATATTAAATAGAGTATCTTAAATAATTTTTCTTCGAAAAGAAATTCAGTTTGAAAATAAATGATAATAAAACTAATTCACCAAAATTTTACATAAAATAGTAAAATAAACAATTAAATGTTAATCTAGAAAAACATAATATACTTAATGAAATTAAAAAGCACGAAAAAACTTAAAAATATATTGGTATAAGAAAGTTTTCATCCAAAATAATGTTATTATTAGATCAAATTTTTGATCTATTCTAAAAAGAAAAAAGAAAAGTAAATAGATATTCTCTGCCACGAATAAAAGATGAAAATTTTAGTAAGATGTTAAAACTTAAATTAATAAACTTTAAAATTAGACTATATAAAGACGAATAGATAAGAGAAGAAAATTTAGTAGAAGATTTTGAAACAATTAAATTGATAGAATTTAAATGATATTTATACATTCAGATTTATTTGTTATATTTGGGTACAGAGAGCTATTTAGAGGCTAAAACTATAAAAGAAGACAAAGTTTGCAATATTTAAAACAGATAAGAATTTTATGGGATGTAATAAACATTTTCAAGTTAAAAATTAGCCCCATAAATTATTGGAGAATAACCTCAAACCTAAATAAAAGTTACATAGTAGTAATAATAATAATAAATTTGGATCGATTTATTTATACAATGATGAAAAAGATATGAAAATGATCAAGTTTTTAGGGGAAAAACAGTTTGTTGGAGCGACTATGATTTTAACATGCAATATAATTCATATTAAGATTATTACTTATTGATGTTACTTTTATCCGTGTTTTGTGTCAATAGATTTGGTGATAGTAACTGCAAACTGTCATTCAGTAGCCCATGGAGACGTTTCAACCTTCAGACGTCCCCATTGTTATCAAGTAGATTGATCGCTAAGTGATTGTCGTGATTTTATAAACGTAGTTAGTATTTAACACTCTGCTGTCTCACAACCTCTTGAACCGTCGGAAGCTGCAGATATTCATTTATCTCATTATTCTATGTGAACCATGGTGCCTCTGCAATTGTTCTCGTTACCTTGTTTTGGAAGCGTTGTATGATATCTACGTTACTATTACTTGCTATCCCTCATAAATCCACGCAAATAAGTCCAGATTTATCGTAGGATAACTTTGTAAATAATTGGTCACAAATTAGTTGTTTAATAGCTGATTTTCGAAATCGAAGGTTCTGAGGTTCAAATCCTTGTAAAAGTTAGTTGCTTTTATACGGAGTCTTGTAAAAGTTTATATCTCATTTCCACGTCATATGTATCATCCTCACCTCATTGGGCCGTAGAAGGTGGGTTGCCTATATTATTCACTAGTTGAACAGATTGCAACGTACCCATTAGGGGAAAAAAATTAATTTATTATAAAAATTCATAAAATTGATAAGTAACTACTTATTAAAGAGTTTTAAATAATTAGATAAGTTTGTCTAGAAAAATTTATATTCATATCAAAATATTCAAAATGAATAATAATAATAATAATAAAATAATAAAAATAACATTAATAAAGTAACCTTGTATTCGACTTTCATTAATAAAATTAACCTTAAAAATAAATCTATTCAAATATACAACTACATGATAAAGACTAAAAAAGTAAACAAATAAAGCAAAGCGTAAACAAATTTCCCTATCAGTGGAAACGTACTTCAAGGTGTAGTTAATCCATATTTGTTTTAAATGTATTTTAATCTAACCACTTTTATCGTCAAATTTTTTCAGTCTGCATTGTATTATTTTTATTCATTTTATTTTTTAACGTTATAAAATGAAAGATTATTTTTATATTTTCATTTACAATCTTTCTTTCACTTACTTTATTTCTTTCACGGATACACTTAAATAAATGAAAAAAAATCAAATGCAGTGTATAAAAACCTTTTAATGATGAAAATAACTCTTTTCGTAGAAATCAATAAAAAAGCATGTTGACACATATATCTTTAAATATTGTAATGAGTATTTTATTTTTGTACCTGAAATTAACTTTCATAAAATTATTTAATTAAAAATGCAGCGATAATTATATAATACCAATACGGTCGAATATTTCCAACATTTAATGAAATGCAATTAAACATTTATTAATACTTTTAGTATTAATTAAAAAACATAAAGGAATTTAATTATTTCTTTAATTAAGACAAAAAAATTTCAATTTTTTTAAAAATCGTATTATGACTAAATCCTACCATTTATCAAACAAGTAGTTACAATTTTAAAAAAAATTACTTCCTCTCTGGGATTGAAACTCTCTCTTGTTTCAATCCAAGAGAAGGATTTAGCACCTTTTATTTCCAGCACCTATGTAATATATATTTTTACTTTAAATTGAGAAAAAATTTAAAACCTTTAACAGTTAGTTGAATAGTTTACAAAATAGAATAACGTGGAATGAGTGAAGTTTTTCAGAATGTTTTTACTCTAAGCAAATAGGCTTTAAAAATATTCCAGTAAATTTTTCATGAAATTTCTCTTACTTCGATGTAGTAGTCATGGACCGAAAGGTACCGTCGTCCCACTCATTTAAACAATTTTTGAATTTTTTTATTTTGGAAAAATTTTTAAACGTTATTTTTACAGTACTACTGTTAATATGGGACAGCTGTTGAGCCATGATGGATATGGTTCCAGTTTGTCTTGTTCCGTATATTTGCTATTATTATTGCATTTTTTCTTTATAATTTTGTAGTTTTTTCGTTTTGTTGTTTGTTTTTCGTTGTTTTGTGTTCTGTTTAGTTGTTTTGTTCCATTTTTATTGAGTTTTGGTGTTTCGTTACAGTTGATTTTGTTTACGTGAACCTGTATTTGGTTGTGCTTAATTTATTCGATTTCCGTGTTTTTTAATTACGTCTATTTTTGTTATATTACATTAATATGCGTGACTCTTCAACGTCTACGAAGGGCAATTCAGAATAAGCGGAGAGCAATGTTGTCATCAGGCATTGTCTTTCTCCATGACAATGCTCGGCCGCACACTGTGTCTGAAACAAAGAAGCTCCTGCAGCGTTTTCGTTGGGAAGTGTTTGATCACCCACCATACAGCCCGAACTTGGCTCCATCCGATTTTCACCTCTTTGCTCACATGAAACGCTGGCTAGGAGGACAACATTTTGGCACAGACATCGAGCTGCAGAACAGCGCAGAAACATTGCTGAAAACATAGGCGGCTCCGTTCTATGACAAGGGTATTGGAAAGTTGGTACCACGCTACGAAAAATGTCTAAATCGGAGTGGCGACTATGTAGAAAAATAGCGTAACTATGTAAGTACTTGTTACAAATAAAAAATGTTTTGTTATCACTGTGGTTTTAATTTCGTGACCGATCGGATCTTGAAAAAAAAATAACCCTCGTATATGGATCTTTTCCACTATAGGACTGCACGGCTTAAAAGTTTTGATAGAAGTCAAATATTAAAATAATTTGAATAGGGGAAGAAATTACGGAATTTATAGTCCCAGAATTATTAAAATTATTAAATAATTTCTCAACAATAAAAAAAAAATCAAAAGTAGATTAATTTTGTTTCTAGAGAAACGTTGTTAATAAATTCTCATTTCTCTAAAAGGAGTTACAGATTATACACGTACCTTTGTCACTGGAATGAATTTTAAGTTGATTTTCAAGAGGGTACCTCCGCTCCGATCCTGTTATTATGCCAAAAACACAACACAAACAAGTTAGGCGAAGTTGAGGGGAAGCGCATGCATCCCTCTCAACTTAGACGTACGTTAGGACCGGGAAGGGTATTTACCCAGGGGAGGGTTGGTAAAGAAGACTTCGGCTTGTTCTCAAGATCCAGGGGGGTTCCCGATGGGGGCCTCGGCCCCCATCGTGGGGAACCGCCCTATTAGATTAGGTGAGAGTAGGTCAGAATAGGTCAATAACAATGACACATACACATGCCATTTTCATTAACATTTCCACAACGTACACCAACACAGGGTCGCGAGACGGGCGAGTATCGAACAAAAGTTACACTTACGTAGTAGGATACACTAACACACAAGTAGGAATTCACATGTAGGGGCTTGCCTGTCAAATTACGTAGATATCAAGTGTGTATTAGCAGGAAGGAGTGGACGTTCCCTCACAATAATATTAATTTATGTTTTGTTTCGAGAAACGAAAACCAAAAACACAACATTTTTAAAGAAATAATAGATTTTCACTAATATATTAATTGCATTTACAACGATAACTTTTAGAATAAGTGCTTTTCATTACTGTTATTAAAAAAAAAAAATGAAAACCAACTGCTTGCTTAAGAAATTAATTTTTAAAAATAACCTAAGATCTATTCGGTCTAATTCCTTACAACCCTTCACCTTAGTTTTCTCTTTAGCAAGTTTTAAATTGTATCTAAAAAGACACATTATTCGTAATGTTCGTTAATTTATTTTTTATCATTATTTATTTATTAAATCAATCCTGCGAACACTTAATTTTACTCAGTTACTGAAAGATAAATTTTGTAGCGTATGAAAACTGCCAGATTTGGCTGCATTGAAACCCAAAACCTTCTTAATGAAAGGCAACTACGCTCGCTGTTAACTCCACCACGAACACGTGTATGCTCCTCACGGTCGGTGGGGCATACATGTTTTAATTTATAGCAAAGATTATATATTTCGAATAATCTTTATTAATGAACCGGTATGCCTCTTATTTCTACAGTTAAAATTTCCAAAACAATTTACCAAACGCTTACTGAAATCTATAAACGCATAATCAGTTTTGTGTTAAATTCCCTATATTTTCCTATAATTTAAATGTTTCATATGAGCATGATCACCGGTTAGAAAATTTGACTCTACTTCTAGTAGAATAATAACAAAATAAACAATAAAGGTTTAATTTTAGAAGTATTATATTTTTTATAAATTTTGTATAATGTTGAAAATAGTTATACTACGATTATTTTTTCGAGATGTGTTACCTGTTGTTGAGTACCTTGCATGTCATAGCTAATTTAACTACTTGAAATTCCACTGGGTTTTTCATCTTTGTTTAAACAAATTCAGCAATTTAACGAAACTTTCCTTAAAATTCACTGTGCATACTTAAACAGTTTCGCCTTAAAACTATTATAACTTTTTTTATTCTATTCCTCATTGTTATTCAAACTTCTCTAGCTCTTTAAATTAAATCACCTTAAAAAAAAAAAAAATTGTAATCTACAAAAACTAAGGATTTTATGGAATATTTTATTAATAAGATGTAAAAAATGCAGTAAAACTACTCTAACGGTGAATATGAGGTAGATGAAATGGTAGGTAAAAAAAATGTAAACCCTTTCGGGGAATCTAATCTGAAACCACACTGTTAATTATAATTTTCAAGAAATACATACACATCTCATAATGTTCATTTGAAAACTAAAAAGAAGACAGTTTCTAAAACTGTTCAAAATATTTTTTAAATAATTAAGGAAATGCAATACCTTTTTTTTTTGTTGACGTAAATATTTTATAACTCATTTAAATGTTAAATTTCTAAATTTTTACTACAAATTATTATTTGTTTTGTGTAACAACTGAAAATATACATTTAAAGTAAATTACGAAAGCAATTCAAATAAAATAAAAGCCATATAATCTTGTTTGATTAAATCATTTGTCATTCATACAATATACAATTGCAGATATTTCATATATATATATATAGATAAGAAAATAATAATAAAAAGTAAGATTGTTTACAAATGAAAGAAAAAATTAAATAATGATAAGATACTTTTGAATATTATTATTTAGAACTACACCATCGTAATCAAAAATGCTTGTCGTAGGTCACGCTATTTAAGTCCTTGATTCGATTTATTTAAAAAAGTATGGTAATTATAAAAAAAAATTCAAACGATAGTAATAGTATTATGATGAAGATGTTTTATATCAATAGATTAGACCCGTTTTACAACGTTTATAAATTAGTCATGTATAGTCTGGTTCAATAGACTAGAGGCATTTTTTTCACTCCGTAACCTACAGTATTATTAGTATAATAAGACTATATTATTTACAATTTATAAAATATTTTAATTCTGAATGTTTAATATGAATACAAAAGATCCCTTTCAAACGATTTACATTAGTTTTTCAAGGTACCTCGATATTTTTTGTTGCACCACTTGAGATCTTCCATACATGTAAATAGTAAACGCTGAAAGTGTATGCTCCACTTTTGGGATTTACAAAGTTGTATTTGTAGTTAGTCTTGAAGTGGGTAAATCCTGATTTTCCTAATGCTTGGTGGATTATATGCTTTCCAACATAACACACGTGCAAAATTGTCCGCTAACTCTTTTTTTTTTAGATTCTTAAAATCAGAAGACCTCAAATCATCAGTTAAAACAAAAATGTACGAGTACTCATTACACAACTTCCTTATATTGCAATTATTCTGTATCATAACATCTGAACGGGTAAAAATTTATTTTGCAGATCCTCATACAAACTTCATTGTAAAATATATATTTTGATCGTAAATTAAAATTATGTCAAAAATATCTATCAAAAGAGAGAGAGAGAGAGCGTACAGATTTAATCATTACTGGAAATTAATGATTAAAATTATGTAAGTCGTTATTAAAAAAAAGAATTTAGTTTTTTGAGGAAATGCTTCTTTTAGTGAAACCTAAAACGGAAAATAGTTTAGACTATGTCGGTAAATTTAATCCCTTACAAAAAAAAACTGACAACATAGTTGTAGGGCTTTTCCATCACGCGGCATTTTTCTGATGCACTGCTTACATACATAACTTAATTAAAAATATTTATCATTTTATTTAAATATAATATTTTTTGTTTATTTAATTCAATGATTCTCTTACTAAAGCGCGCGCGCATACCGTATTTAATTTGCGCGGGTGTGGCGGTACTAGCGGCCACTTTAAATACTTTTTTTCACTTTAAATATTATTCATTTATTTCATTATGCCGCTCACCTTTGACGTCACAACATAGTTGACGTCTACAGCAGCTGTATGTCTGTGCTACACTATCTCTCCTTGTGGTGAGAGGGGATACTATTGAAGCATTATACTCCCTTATTCCCTAATTTATTCAGAGCATTTTTTGAGGTATGGTGAGATTTTGCAAATTTTTCTGGAAATATAATTTTTTAATTCTTAACAAATGTACCTAAGAAAAATAAGACCTTAATTAGGCGAAATATTGAGATACTAAGGATGCTCTACAGCCTCCTCCTTGACCATTTAAGTTGAACATTTAATGCAATCAATGCCTCCATATATAGAAATAATCTGACCAAGTTTGGTCAAAATTGGTAGAGTAGTTCTGGACATATAAGGTGATTTAGTGGGCGACATCGAAAATACACACGACATACGAATATCCGGAAAATTTCCATCCGGTTTTTTGGGTTCCTTAGAAGTCAAAACGTCAAGATCCGGATAAAACCGCATGCACCCAAAGTGAACCAATTACAATATACTTTCCTTTCTAAAGCTCTAGCTCTGCTATAGCGCTAGACGGGAAAGTAAAAGATATTTTCATTGATAGTATATAAAAAATATTATTAATTTGTTCAATAAATTGATTTACCAGAAAAATCCTGTGAACGAAAACAGCTAAATTTATAAGTTCAAAATAAATGTTCCATAAAATCTGTCGTTTATTTTTAGAATTGAAATTTATTATCAAAACATAATTTATTTTACTGTATATATATTTTACATATTTTATATATATATGACGAAATATATACTTATATTTCGTATACTTATATATATATATAAGATACAAAAAAAAATAGAATATCGGGATTTACTTTATACCTATTGTATGAGATGTACAATGTTGATTTAAGGATGTTTATACGAGTATATCTGTGTACTATATACCCTTTTAAATCTACGTATACACAGCCTATATGTAAACATATATAAAAAGAAAGGAAGAACTGAACAAGTAAACAGTACAAATAATTACGTACCATGTTACAAAAGTCAAAAGAAAAAGTGAACCTATTAATAGAAAGGAGTAAGGTTGATTAAAATAGTACAAAAAAGATCTGTAGAAAGAGTAAAAAAAAAAAATAAAAATTATAGACCATCTAAAACGAAAAAAAAAGCTATCCAAAACTCAAATTTTTGCTGAGAATAGAGGATTGTGGAAGTGGAAGGTACCTGCTTTAAGACAGATAATCATATGATTGTGATATCAATATATTGTTTGTTAATACTAAATTTATTGACGCAAGTATCCTAAAAGTATTAAAATCCATTGAATACTGAAATTCTATTATTTGCTTAACCATAAAATATTATATTACCTTTTAAAGTTTATAACTACATGTGTGCGAATATATAAATATAAAATTGTAATAAAACATTATTATAAGTAGTACTTAATAATTTATATACAAAATGAAATAATAATATTATTTAGGTTTTTAAACTACAAAAAAGTAAATTTAAAAAAATATATATATATATTTTTATATTATATATATAATAAATATAATTTATTTTTATTTTATTAAGTTTTAAATTGTTTGACTATTTACTTTGAAAACTGACAGCCGATTTGAAATTGATTTCAGTTTAACGGAATGAAGCCAAACTTAGATATACTCTAATATAAGGGTTCTCTAAAAGTTAATAGCCGTTTCATATTGATTTAACGCTGAACAGTGCTCATGAAATCCAAATCCAAACATGGACAAAAACTTCTTCTGATTAATTAAAATCAATACACATATATATCGTGTTTTATTCACTATATATAAATCACCTACAATATATATGTGCACATATTAATTGTATATAATTATAAATTCATGTATACTCGTATGTTTGATATAAATGGAAATACATCTTTATTGATATGTTATTTAATATCAGAGATAAATAAATGTTTTTTCCGTCTCACAAAATTTATTTATTTACAATCGATTCCGAGTAAGGAATCGTAAATAAATCGTATTACAAAAAGCACATGATTAGGAGTTTTCAACTATCACCCTCAATAAAAAGTACGTATACATAAAGATATAAATAAAGTTCATTTCATATACAGGTCATATATATAAACACACTCGCACCAAATAAGACCACAAAAGTACAAGAGTTTACAGAGGTCTAATGAAAAACAAACAAAAATAAACTTATAACATCATTAAACAAATGAAAAAGACAAACAAATAGAAACATAACAAGCTCATTTAGATAAATGGAAAGAGGTTGGCTTCTCTTCAAGGTATTGAAAGATGCCCGTCATATATGTGATATTGAACCAATCATCGCCGGACATTTTCGCTGTTGTCTAGGAGATTGACTGCTAGAATGTTCACATGATTATCTATTTGCTGTTTATAATTTGAATCGAACCGTTTCACCTCTACAAGAACATATGGTAATTCTAGATAGTCGTCAATTTCTCCGTTCCGTGCGAATTACTGTGCTTCTTCAATGGATCTCGCCTATTTATTCTGGAAATGTATGATCTCAATGATTCTCTTGCTCTTCTTGTCCCATAGCTCTATGCCATACGTCCAAATCAGTTTTAGAATCACCTCGTGTATTAAAAGTTTGTTGGATATCGACAAGTGTGAATTCCTGCCTAACAGCCAATAAAGAGTCTTCTACATAGTGATTAACTGTTCTATTTTTTCTGTCACGTGTTAGTTCCACGTCAAACGACAATCAAAGTGGAGCCCAAGTTACCGTACTCGGGTAGAGTGTGGGTTGAAATTACCGTCTAAGTAGACCCACGGACAGACACCTCAACTCATTGCAAACATAATATGACTTGACTTATTCACCTTTATTCTCCATTTTGTTAACCACACGCCGATTAAGTCTGATAGCCATCGGATCTTCGCTGAGGCTAATTGTGGGCTTTCATCAACAGCCAGGATTGTTGTATAATCAGCAGACGAGACGACAGTGGCATGGTACGGAGCTGAAAGGTGCGCAATGAAAATTGAGTACAGGAGGTCTTAAGATGGAGCCTTGGGGAACCTCTGTTCTAATGTCAAAGAATCAGAATAACGCATCGTTGCATATGACCTGGGAAAAGCGCCTGTCGAGGTAGTTCCGCAAAACCAGATATAGGGGTCGAGGAAGGCTGCATTTCAGCTTATGGAGCAAACCAGGCAGCCAGACCTTATCAAAAGCCTACTGAACATCCCAGAAGGCCACCGAACAGAACATTTTCTTTTCTAGGCACTTTGTGATTGACATCCCTTGGTGTTTTTTAAATGGTAGAACAAACCACGGTAGTTGAACCATCCAAACCGTATAGATTCACTTCTTTATCCAAATTGATGATCTGGAATATCTTTTTTCGTTCCAATGTTGGCTACAGTCTTCGGAGAAACAGTTTTTCAAACAATTTTGACAGAATCGGTAAAAGACTTATTTTGTAGAAAGACACCTCGTGTGCAGGTTTACCTGGTTTCGAAATCATTACTACTTGAGAAACCTTCCTCTTCGACAGGATGCTAATGAAAAGATGTGTAATGTACTTGATAGCCTTGAACGAGAGCATTTTATGAGTCACCAATTCAAAAGCTGGAGCAGCAATTCAAAAGCAATACCTTACTAAGATGTGCAGAAAACAAGTCGGCTTTTTCCACACCGCCCCTTACCCATGACCCATCAGATGCTTTCAATGGAAAAAGAGATGGTGTAGATCGCTGAAAGCATCTCGTGGCCTTCCACAAAGTGCATCCGTCTCTGTCCAATTGGGAAAGATTCTCAACAGCTCTGTTTAGGAATGTTCAGTCTTCAGGTCTTTTATACTATTGTCACCACTTTCTTCTGAGTCACCTATTTGTATAAATTAGGACCATCAACCTCTCTCGGATAACTCGGGCCTCCATTCCCTCATATTTTTCTTCAGGTGTCAATCGCCATGTTCCCTCTTGCATGATTGAGGTCAAATGGTACGTTGCATAATCAAGGTCATCAGAATATTTCAATGGAACCGGTTCAATCAGGTCCTCTTCAATCCAATCTCGATATGCGTCCCAGTCTGTCCTATTGTTATAAAGGATAAGTGACTTCATATTTCTTATCACCAACATATTTACGATGAGTAGAATAGGCGAAGAGTAACAGCTTTGATTTCAGAGGGTTTAGATTTTAGTAGGATCTGTAGGTCATTGTGTAGGCTTAACCTTGAGACCACATTGAGATGTAGATTGAGAATAACTCCTTAAAGTTCTTACTCTAGTTGTTGCAAGCCGAGACCCCCATACAGGATGCTTTGCGTACCAGCCTCCTTGCGATATACCGGGACTGAACGTAGCGAAGAATTTCGAAAAAAAATCAATCGTTATTTCATGGCGCGGACAGTACAGAACATAATCTAATGGGCTCCAGCCAGTTTTTGATTTTGACTGTGCTCGCCTGAATCTGAAACGTGATGAATGCAGGTGATGTCTCAAGGAGCTTTTAATTAACAACGCAGTACTCCCATGTTTCCTGTCGTTCAAATGATTTGTCGTTTATAGAAAAACCATGAATCGACGTCTGGTCATTCAGCAAGTGTCGGAGATTATAATTCTTCCCGTTGGGATTCTTCCCGGTGACTAAGCAGACCATTGATGCTTCATGTAACGATTTTTAGAAACCTAGCCAATAGCAGATTTTTGTGATCGCTTGGATTAGTAAGCTTAGGTCTTATTTGTTTGACTAGAAAGTCTATATTGGAGGACAGCTTTACCAGTTTGTGTATACCAACTCCACAGCTACGCCAACCGCCAAACCATACGATCCGGGAAGAGTATTGGAATCGCCACCCAAATTTCTAGCCGCTTCTCTCCTCAGGGAAGGGAGATTAGCAGTTGGTGAGTCAAAACCAGACGACCGCTGGTCCATAGTTTCGATTCGAACATTATTTGCAGAACTACGATTCTTCAAAACTTGTAGTTGGCCGGATGGTTGACTGGATGGTAATTGACATTGAACCCAAATAGCTGGAGTACTTCTGTCCTTTCTTGGCGCAGTCCTTTGGCCTTCACATATTTCACGCAGCGGAGTGGTCGCATGTAATTATTTTTGTATGGCCCTACTTCTGGCAGCACATGCATTGTGCTAAATCTGACAGCTTTCTTGGTGTTTCGAATGAAGCACTACAGTTAGTTAGCTACTCACTTTAAGTTAAAGACATCTCTATTGTTTTCTTGGGGCTCAAGATTTACAACAAAAAAAAATCGAATAACGTGCATTCACTGTGCTTCTGTCCCTATGACCATGCTCCTTTATTTCTTCCTTAATCATTTCTCCCGAGACAGAATAGTGTAGCTTCCTTACAAGAACTCGAAAGGCTCTTTTGTTCATTCTGTGAACGTATATTCAATTAACCCTTGCTCATGAACTAAACCTATAATCATTTTGAACATTTCAATATTCTTTGAAAAAATTAGAAGTTGTTTGGCACTGATTAGCCACACGTTGTAATTGACTTTTGTTACAACTCTTTCCACTAGTTCATAAAGTCTCAGAACGTCAGTAATCTCATATATCAAAATAAGCGGAGGTCTGATAGCTTTTAACTGTATTAAGTACACTTTATACATTTTAATTATATTTAATATTTTCTTACATTGTAACTATTATTAAATAAAACAACTCTCTCTATCTCTTTCCCCCTCTATGTAAATCGTTCTCTTTGTTTCTTTCCTTCCTTCTTTTTAATGAAATTATTTATAAAAAATAGCATGTTATGAAAATCAGCAATAACTAATCACATAAGTTAATTACCACGATACCGACAACTATGATTATAAATTATGTACTGTTATTTCGTGCCTGAAAGATATTAATACATTACTGTCATCAAAAATTACTACTTTATAATGTAGCTATTATTATTATTTTCTATATTGGCCACTTACGTTAACAGATTCCCTTTTATAACCAGTAATAAAATAAGTAATAAAAAAATAAATCATGTTAAAGTACAACTAAACAATATGTTTGTTTACATGTTTTTCTTCAGTAAATAAAAAAAAATTGTTGTATCTAAAACACAATAAAATCGCGTGTAAGATAAAGATAAGGTAAAAGAGATAAAATATTGATAAAATAGTTTTGTGTAGATAAGACTACACGGAAACATTTTAGAAATGCTTAAATTTTATTTTTAGTTAGATTTATTGGAATTTTCTGCATTTTATTTCACTTTTAATTATCTAAAGAGAAAGAAGTAATTAAGTACCTAATTAATAGCGGAAAAATGGAAGGTTCTTATTTGAAAAATAAAAAAAGACGAAGTAAAATTTATGCCAAATGCAAAATGTGAATTCGTTAAATACTTTCATACAGAAGTAGCTGTGGAATTAAATTAATCTAAAACCATGCGCTAAAAACGTATCACATAAATTTCAAAATTGCTCACAGAAATTTGTAAAATTATTAATTTTTACACGTTTTCGCGGATTCTGGTTCACATTATCAGGTTAAAAATAAACTTATATTAAAAAAAGAAGCGAAATACTTCAGAAGTTTTCCACGAATTATAATTTTTATTGAAAAATATATATTTCATTATCATTGAAAACATTTTTACCACTACTTCGTGTATTTTTTTTATACCGACTGAGTCAAAAGAAGGCCGACACTGAAGAAAGATCATTGAACAACTTTTTAAAATTGCTCCAAACAGAGTTCAATTAGAACCGATGCGATGTGCCTTCCCCTTGTACAATCCAGATATTTCATTAATTAAAACTTTATTTGGCTATAACTCTAGAACCACTGAAAATAACTATCACTTATGATATATCATTGAAAAGCTTTCAATGAAGGCTGATAACTGCAGTTAAAAAAGTTCAAAATCCAATTTTTTTTTGGATTTTGGGCTTTTTTGGACACAATTGCAATGAAAAGGGAAGGTGCTCAACTAGATGTTACAACAGTTCTGAATCCAAAATTTCAACATTCTAAAGCTTTTAATTATTTTAATAATTAACATTCTACAGTGTTTGAGTTATGCGAGATACATGCGTACGTATGTACGTACTACATGTCAGGCCGATAGTAATCAAAATGGATTCAGGGATGGTCAAAATGCATGTTTCGGTTGAAAACTGAAAACCGAAATTTTTCGCGATCACAATGTTTCCTTTACCTCGTGCAAGGAAGTAAAAAAGTACTGTATAGACCTATATAGTCTTTTACAAGTCTTGAAATGTCTCTATATCACTCAGAGAAATACGAAGAATTTCAAACGCTCATTTTAAAAATGACTTATACAATTTTTATTCAATTAATTATTTATTCGAAATTACATTTAAGTTTCTCGCCTACCTATTTACTTATAATAACTAATCCCAACAGAAAAGCGATCTTATGTGTTTGACATGCATAATTTATATATAATCGATAATTTCAAGAACAGGTCGACCACTTTTGATGCAGTCCTCTAAAAATTCAAAATATTTTAATATGGTCTCTTATTCTATTCAGCAACTTTATCGAGAAAGTCTATGGCTTCAGTAAATTTCAATTTACAAACGAATGTAAGATCTGGCCGGTAAAGACAAAATTTAAAATGTATTTATCATAAAGTTCTTGGTGTAAGAAATCTTTGTGTGTAAAACACAATAAGAAAAGTAAAGTTGTATGTAGCTAATCTTCACGAGAATTAACATAATGGGATGGATGTGTTCTTTCTAACACATCCATCCCATGTGGTTTTTATAAATAAAGAAAATAAAAACTTTTTTTATTTACCATTAAAGTCGTAAAACAGCATTTATTTTTTAAATTTAAAAGATGATTTCGATTTAGAAATCGTTCTGAATAACTTAACGAGAATGGTCTATAATATACAAAAATGACTCCATCATGATGTAATGCTGAAATTGTTAGTAGTATTTTTCTTTTAGTGTGTTTTTAAAGTGGCAACATTTTTCGTCATTAATGAATTTGTTCTGATATTTATTGTGACTATATATGTATTCCCGTATTATTTTTTATTATAAATATTTGTTATTTTAAATATTATAGTTACGTAACTGTTTGATATTATTTATTTATTTATAATGTCATCTTTTTGGTGTTCCCTCAAAAAGTCAGAACGAGTTTTTAAAATGAACTCGTAAAAGAGGGCTATCGGACGCCCATAAGTATTAACCGTGTAGACCTACATTTAGAAAATTAAAAGTTTTATCCTTGTATTTATAAATATGAATGTGCAAATTCTGCTAAAAATAATTGTCATTAATTTATAAAAAAGTAGCAATATCCACCTTTACCAAACCATACCACGGAATTGTTTTCGTATAACTCTTCATAACACTTCGGGTTACAAGAAAGGGTCATATTATGCTATCGTTGCCATTTTAAATAAATTACCAATTGATTTGAAAAATCATCCCACCAAGCTATTTAAAATATAGTTAAACAATTTTCATTTACGAAAAAACTAATACTCTGGTTACGAGTTTTTAAGTAATAATTAAAAAAAATAATAAATACGATTTATCTGCATTCTATTCAACATGTAGAACACTCGTAAAATAATTTTCAATAGTTCCTACTGAATTGTTAATTATTTTATAGTAATTTTTTTTTATTTAATACATTCGTGTTCATTTAAACTAGTTCTTGCGTTTATACTTAAATAATTAATAATACATTAATATCTCTATTTTTTATCATATAATCGTTTTACAATGACTTTTATATACATGTGTGTTATTATTATTTCCGTACTGGTAGTCGCCGGCATTATACCCACTGCTGTTTTGGCAAGGGAGCGCCAGGCGACATACAGAAGGCGAAGACCGAGAGACCATCGCCGAGGAGGAACGGACCCGCACATTCCTCGCCTGGCAAGAGATCTTGGACCACGAAATCAGAACACAATGGACCGCAAGGGTTATACTTGTGGTGACCGTGGACAGAGTGGTGGCATGGAGAGGTGGAGTACTGCGTGACCCAGTTTTTAACGGGTTACAGGTACTTCCGCGCTTGTCTCTATGCCATAGGGAAAGCGTCGTCCCCCGACTGCCGCTATTGCTCTCGTGTATGGGATTATGCCGAGCACACCTTTTTAAAATGTGCTCGGTGGGTGGCAGATCGAGGGATTCTAGAGGCGGAAATAAATTATACATGGGACACCGATGCCATTAAATTTTCAACTTAAAAGGGGTGAGGTCGTAGAGCAAGGTCACCCTCACTATCTCGATATTTCGCCTAATTAAGGTCACATTTTTCTTAGAGACATTTGTTAACAATTAAAAACTAAAATTATTTGCAAAAAAAACTTTTGAAAAATCGCACCCATATTCAAAAAAAATACTTTGAAGTACTGCTTTGTTGTGACGTCATAGGTAGGCGGTAGAATTAAATAAATTAATAATATTTAAACTGTAAAAAAGTAACTTGATCTGGCAGGATCTCGAAATCGATCACCCGGTATCTATTGCGTTAAGCCTCGCGGCTACATCAGTCCGCCGACCGTACAAACGAAATTTGCTTTATGTAAGTTGAGAAATTACATTATTTTAGTTAGTGCCGACCATCGCCATAGTATTGCCACAACCACCCGAATTAAATACGGTATTCGCACGCGCTTTAGTTAGAATCATTGAATTGAGTAAACAAAAAAATATTATATTTAAAAAAAATAAAATGATAAGTATTTTAAATAAGTTGTGTATGTAAGCCATGCATCAGAAGCAACCCTATGTTGTAGGACTTGTAAGTCCTAAAACTTTGTTGTAAGCTTTTTTAAGATTAATATTTAATTACGAATTATTTGTTCCGATTTAAGAATAAATTTACTGCCCTTTTTTCTAAAGTACAGTAACCTTTTTTTATTTATTTACTTTTTCACTGTAGACAGATTTATATTAAAAACATAAACGGACTACTTTAAATTGTCAGTTAAACTATGCGTCTAACATAAATTATCAGATTGAATTCCGTATTTACTTCATAAATTAGAAACAGATAACACATGTAGTTATTTAACATTAGCAAGTAATTTAATATATTAAAATGATTAAATATATTGTTCATATAAATCCCTAAATTAGAAAATTATTATCAACAAATTGTGCAATTAATTATGAAATGCAATATTGTTATTTCTCACGTTAAGTATTTGTAAATATTTCCGTATATATATATATTAATGAACATAATGAAAAATATCTTACAAAATAATGCCAATTTAAGTATTTAATAACTTTTTATCATAATACATTAATTCACAATAAAACACACCTCACCAGTTAAATTTTATCGTTAACTTTATTGCTTACATAAAAAATGTGATGTGGACACTGCATGACTTCCTTGTACGCCTATTAAATTACGTATACACATTTTTTGCTGCTAAAAATTTCCTTAGCATTCCTTAGTTTATACATTAATTTCGATTGACATCGTTCAAGTAGATATGTTGTGTAAGTGAGACGTGTTGGATCCGTAACCATGCACACTTGGGTTCGAATCCGATATCATTACATATATTTTTTAATTTTTTTTTCTTAAATTTAGATATATTGATTTATTAATAATTATTAACCTCTGATTGTAAAAGTTTTTGAATTAAAATGAAAAGTACATAAAATTTTATTTTACTAATAACTTCAGAATTTTCATATTTTTTTTTTTGTATTGTTATTATTGAATTATTATTTATTGTTAAAACGTTTTTTTACAATCAAGGTTAATAATTGTTAATAATTAATATATTTAAATTTAAAAAAAAAAGTTAAAAAATATGTATATATGAAGTCGGAGTTGAACCGATGTGCCTTCCCCTTGTAAGATCCAATTATTTAATTAATTAAAATTTTATTTTACAACTCTGGAACCAATGAAAATAAGTAGCACTTATGATATATAGTTGAAAAGCTCTCAACGAAGGCTTATTACTGAGGTTAAGAAAAAGTCCAAAATCCAAATATTTCAAAACTTAAACCCCGCTTTATTTAGAGGTCTTACTGTTTACATATTTTTGGCTCAGTCGATTGCAATCCGAAGGGGAGGTGCACATAATTAGATGTTACAACAGTCCTAAATACAAAATTTCAACATTCTACAGCTTATAGTTTTTGAGTTATGCCAGGTACGTACGAACGTACAGACGTCACGCCGAAACTAGTCAAAATGGATATTTCCATTTTGAAAACCGAAATTTTCGCGATTACATACCTCCTTTACTTCATTCAAGGAAGTAAAAACAATACAGTTATAAGATTATCTTAGTGATAACGTTAAAATAGAATGATCTATTTTATTTCCTAATAAATTTTCCATTGTAAATAATAACCATTTTTGATTAAAAATTCATTATTTATATTCGAAAGTAGCGTGTAATTCATCTGGTATAAAAAAAATGAGTTGAAAATATATTTTTTCAAATTATAATCAAAATTTATCGCTTTCTTTATTGTTCATAAAAATCACAGTCCTATAAGTATGTAATATAATGATCTTTGATGATATAAATACTAAAAAAAGTAGTCACGAAATATTTTTATGTATCACAATTATTATAGACACCTCTCCTTTGTCCACTTTTTACTTACCTTTTATTACATTGTTACAAGACCAGTGTAACGGACATGGGTAACTGATTCCTTCCAATTAAAAAGAAAGTATGAGAAATTAACAATGAAAGTAATCGAGAATGGGACTGAAAGGAATCCTTCTCTCACGCCAATAGGTCTGTTTAAAAATCGATCTTTGTAATACTGCCAATGGCACACCTCCTACAGTTGTTATTCGATGAGAAGGGTTACCGGACCACAGTAGGAATTTATGGGAAAATGTAAGGGCGCGTAGGATAATTCTCACGCTTCAACAGTTAAGGAATGCAGCCAGTTCTGCAGGTCAGGGTGTATAAAAACTGTTCGGACAAATGGGACGGTCAGTATTTAGCAAGGAGTAAGAAGCGATATTAAGCGTGCAGTGCTGTAGGGTGCGTTCGTCATGACATCACAAGCATTCTAGTGTGGACAGTGGGTGAATGCAAGTTGTTCGGTGAGTTGCTGATAGACTAGATAAGTGAAAGAGATCAGGTATTAAATTCATTCTTAAATTGTTAGCGTAGTTCTATTGTATACAGGAAAGGTATTTGCAGAGAATGGAATTGTGTGAACCTTAGACTGGTCTAATATTACCAAGTAATCAGTCCAAAAATATTTGTTAAAGGTTTAATATTAGCGATCATTATAATGTCTTTTATCAGTTGATATGAATTCTGGTATTTATGATTTAACTACCTTTAAATAAATCCTGTTCTTATTTGAGATTCTATTTTGTAGGTAATTTATTGATTACACTGATAAACATTTGTTTCCTAACATGCGATACATGATTTTAATATGTTTTTTGATGCTGAAAATGAATATGAACTCAGAATCTTTCTTTCACCCACCATTTTTGAAAAATGTTTCTAAAAAAATCTAAATATACTGTAAAATATCCTTCATTGCAATCAGGCCTGTACCTCACAGTGAAATTATTCCAGTTCCTGAGCCACCTGTGAATGTATGTTTCGAAAGCAGCGATGAAGAATCAGGCAATAATGAAGACAACAATGATTTTGATTTTGAATTATCTTCCAATAAGCCACATTTTATATCACAAGGTGAATTAAATGACATGGTTAGGGATTTAACTTTATCAAAAAATCAAGCTGAACTGTTAGGATCAAGACAGCAAGGTTGGAATTTACTTCAAATAAATGTAAAAATTTCGGGCTTTTAAAGCCGAAAAAAGAACCTTCTCAGGATTTTATTGATGAAAATAATTTGGTTTATTGCACAAATATTGATGAGCTTATTTTGCACATAGGACAAGTTCATAAAACTGAGGACTGGTGCCTTTTTATAGATTCGTCCAAGTATAGTTTAAAAGTGGTTCCACTACACAACGGTAACAAGTATCCTTTGATGTGATGAAAAAGGTTCTTGAAAAAATTAATTATAAACAACATAGCTGGAACATATATGGTGATTTGAAAGTTATAGCTCTTATGCTAGGCATGTAGTTTGGCTATACTAAGTAAGTACATGTGTTTTCTTTGCGAATGGGACAACCAAGCTAGGGATAAACATTATGTTACCAAAGGTGGATGAAACGACACAACTTAATTCCAAATGGGAAAAATACTATTCATGAGCCCTTAGAGGAATCCAAAAAATATTTTTACCCCCTTTCCATATCAAGCTAGGACTAATGAAAAATGTTGTAAAAGCAGTAAAGAAGAATAGTCCCGGATTTCTGTACATCATTGCAGAAATTTCCGAATGTAAGAGAAGGAAAATTTAAAGAAGGAATATTTGTTGGTCCCCAAATAAGAGAATTGGTCAAAGAAGATATATTTTTAACTCAATGTTAAATAATGTAGAAACTGCAGCTTTGACTTCATTAAAAGACTTTTGCTAAACTTTTCTCTGCAAACGAAAATCCGACAATTACCACGATATAGTTAGTGACCTTTCTTACTTCATATAGAACTATGGAATATAATATGTCTTTGAAAATACATTTTCTCCATTCACACCTGGATTTTTTCCCGGACAACCTCGGAGTCGTAAGAGACAAAAACGGTGAACGTTTCCACTAAGACATTTCGGTGATGGAAAGCCGTTAGGGAAATGGAAAAGGGAAATGGAATACTAACATGGTAGGCCGATTACTGTTGAGCATTAATTCGGGATGTGCCTGAGGCAATTTATAAAAGAAAAGCATCAGCGAAATCATTCTTACACAGGTATGGCCTAAAAAATTATAAATTTTACAGATTTTAACTATATTTTCCTTTAAATTTTTGAAGCGTAATTTATTTAAAACTAAGGGTGATAGAAAGTTGTATTTACAGATCTGTAATGTACGCAAAAAAGTAATTCAAGAAATGGTATCACATAGAGAAACATTAAAAATTTTTTTTTGTGTATCAGTGTTATTATTTTTATCATTGTTATTACTATTATTATTTTTATTATTGTCTATTGTTTATTATTACCAATTTGTCTTATTTTTATATTCTTAAACTAATAAATTGTTATTATAAACATTCTTAATTGTTAGTCTCTCAATATCTTGAACGAGCTGCGAATTTGCGACAATATACAAGTTTCATTTATATAAAATTAGTAAAAGAAATTAATTAATTTATAGTACTTTATAAGAAAAAATAACGAGCTAATATTTATATAAGCATTTTTTAAATTATTTAATTTGTAATAAATCTGATGTAAAACTGCTAGTGATTTAATATTTTTAAGAAGTCTACCTTAAATATCATTTCTGTTTCACCCTGTTCTAATGTTAGGACGTACTGTTGCGCGACGAAATCTAAATCCGTCGGTTTACCGATGTCAATACAATTAACGGGTGATGACAGGGAAAATTCATATTGCTGTCTTTTCCCTGGTTGCGGTAGATATATTACTTCCCTCACAGTTTGTATATATTCATTAATTTATTCACATAATTGTGAATAAATTAATGAATATATATTATAAACATCAATCCTTTAAATTTATCTTTTTCCGACTTTTTGAAGAAAGGTACGGTACTACTTTCGGTTCTACGGTGGGGGACTGAAGGTTTTGTTGGGGAATGAAATTCAACTTTCCTTACGTTTTGAGGTATGAGAAGTACAAAAATACCATTTACTTATATAAATAAATAAATATATATATATATATACATATATTTACAGATGATATATAATTATATGTTATATATCATATAAGCCAACGTATATAATTGTGACTCGAAAATCTCCAAAACTGCTACATAAATTTTATTGAAATTTAGATAGCTGCACTAGTGTAACTAAAGTTATGCATGTGAAAATTTGATGAAGACTAGTCGAGTCGTTCTTGACTTAAGGTCGACAACAGACTTGAACATAATCTCAGTTTTAGGTTATGTTGACTTTTTTCTTCTTGTTTAGCCTCCGGGAATCACCATCAGATATTACTTCAGACGATGAATAAGGATGATATGTATAAGTGTAAGTGAAGTGTTGTCTTGTACAGTCTCAGGTCGCCCGGTTTCTGAGATGTGTGGTTAATTGAAACCCAACCACCAAAGATCACTGGTATCCGCTACCTAGTATTCAAATCCGTACAAAAGTAACTGCCTTTACTAGGATTTGAACGTTTGAACTCTCAACTTTGAAATCAACTGATTTGCGAAGACGCGTTCACCACTAGACAAACGCAGTGGGTTGAAGGTTACGTTGACTTGATGTATTTTTTATACACGATTATGCAGTGAGTCGCAGTGATGAATGAGTTCAAACTTATGCTTGTGTGTAGAATCGACTCGTTATTTTATATTAGTTCATCAAATTATTGTTATATTATTCTAATATTCTTATAAACAGAAAATATGTTTTAATTTTAAATTTAAAAAAATGTACCTCTTTTAGGTTTCTCATTTAATTTTTTTATACTTCTCGCACAAAAAATTATACAAAATAAAATAACGAAAAGTTGGGGTTTTTGCGCAGAACTGCGCAAGAATTCTTTTTTATTAATCTTCAACCACCTACAACTTTTACTATTCAAAATGTCTTCTTTTCAAGGAGCTTTATTTCTGAATTTCTGATTCAATAATTAAAAATATACTCGTTTAAATACTATCAACGCAGGATTTGAAAGCAAACATAATTAGTTTATTTCATCGCCTTGTTTTGATTGATTATCTTTTTTTTTCTTTTTTAAGACTGCAATTAGAGAAAACATTTTGTTGTATTGAAAGAAAACGAACTATTTCTATTATTAAAAAAAGTATTTTTACTTAAGTTAGAAAAAACAAATTAAAGTAACAGTTAACAACAATAGAATAAAGCAGTGTTTAATTGCTTTTAACTTCCTGGGCTACGGGTTGAGAGTTTAAAATCAGGTTAATCTGAAGTTAAGGCTTGGCTTAATTATTCATTAACAGCATGGGTTTCTCAATACAGTGTTCTTGCTAGCATTATGTAGCTGGGTTCTAATTAACAACACGTTTAGGCCTGATGATCCAAGGATATAAAAAGTCTACTTGTATACATCAATACACAAACAAGAAGCAGCTACCAATGGGCATGAAAGTTGTTCATTAACAGATTTGAAGATGCCCGGAGGATTATGTAAATTAGTTAATAAAAGTTATTTTATCATTGTACACATTCTCCTGATCTATACAATTTAAAATAATATTTTTATTTAAACTTTAAAAATTTAGACAAATATTTTAAAATTTACAGTTTTCGTGTAATTATAACGGCTTTAGTTGTTTATAAGTTATTAACTAAACAAATTGTAAGTACGCTACTCAGAGCAACATATAACAGTGGTACAATGTTACGCGTTAACATTAAAATCCGTTTTATGGTCGTACGGATATGTCAGTTTTAATACTGCCTATTTAATTCTTTTGAAATACAGTACATTCAAAATGTGATTTATTAGTCTAAATAAGAATTTTAAGAAGTAATTAGTATATTGTAGGAAAGACGTTCATGAATGTTAAATTATGAAATAATATTCTTTCGCAAAAAATGAATATAACAGAAATATTAAATTATTATTTATAAAATAAATATTAGTAATGAATATGTAGGAGAAGATACTAGTAATTTTTGTATATTCAAAATCATTAGATTAAAAGTATTTAAAAATTGTATTCCTTTGCAATAGCTAATCAGTAACCTAAACAGAAAGAAATATGACACAACCACGATAAAAAATTCTTATACTTACAAACTGAAACCGATAAAATTTAACCTATAAAAACACACATTCATCCTAGGGTATTATAGATTTCACATTAGTTTTTACTGTCTACATCAGAGAACTCTTCTGAATAACAATACTGATTCACTGAGAAACCAGATTACACCCATTTCTATCCAATCAGAATACCGCATCTTCTTGACCAATCACAATATAAGATGATAAATATGGGTGGATAAGGTGAATTACATTTGACCAATTGGTAAACGACATACTTATACCAATCATAGCATCGAAAAGAAATGATCAATTAGGTAGAATACACTAGATTAAAGTCATTCACAATTCCCCATTTTGTGGGTAATTATACGATTTGATAATTCTGACCAATAGGAATGAACCAAATTTTAATCAATCACAACACTTAACTCCTTTCATCAATCGAGAAACTAAAAGCTTTTAACGCCATACCCAACCAATCACAAAATTTCATTTTCTATCAATCATAAGATCTTATATATATCGTGAAAGTTTCGAAGAACCACAATGCGGAATTATCTTATCTGTTAACATATTACATTTTCCGATAGGAGTAAATATAAATCTTAGTACGGACATAATTTATTAATTTAAAACCCATCGAAATTTCTTCTATCTAGTATAATTTTAATTTAACACATTAAAGTATGTAAATCTACGATTTTAGCACTTTTCAATAAAGTATATACTTTATTGCATGCAGCAGGTTAATGTATTAACTGTTTGATTTTTGTTTGTGGTTTTCTAGTTGTAAAAGAAAAGCAATTTTATTTAATTGCGTGGGCGTTTTGTTTGTATTTCCACTTTTCCTCTTAAGTCCTAACCTGCAGCGAGAAATTTGGTAGAACAAATTTTGTAGTAGGAAATTACTCGATCGATTTTAATTGTTTGTTATATCTCACACCTACTGAATAAATCCATTTAAAAGATAACACACTTCCAGCAAATATGTTGTACCATCATAAGATACAAAAAAATCAAAACTCGAGTTGTAACGATCAGATTGTATGTGTTTGTTGTAGTATTATATTGGATATAACATGGATTATTTCTACAGCAAATAAAAATAACGTTCAAACTGTTTAGACAGATAGTTTACTTAGGAAACTAAAAGAAATAAAAGATTCAGTAAGAGATTATTATTGAGCTAGATAATTATGAAATAAAGCGTATAGAAGTAATTAAGGGAACGTCTTGAATGGGTGGCAGTCTGTCGTTTACCAAAAGGATTATTTCTACATGTACCAAGAAGACGACGAGGATTGGGTAGATTGAGGCAACGTTACGTGAATCAGATCATACGATCTAATCCTTGAAGAGTAGAAAATTTTCTAAAAATTCGGTAAAATTAGTACGTGAGGATAATTAATTAGCTTGCTCTTAAAAATCAGATTTGATACTCCAAATGAAATTTTTCTGAGTAAAAAAATAGTAAATATACTCGTATAGTAGCTGACATGAAACATTTCTTCCATAGAATTTTCTATGAAGTTAGACTACTGAATTATGGAATTATGCTTTTGATAAACAAAAACTTCGTAGTTTTACTGAAAAATGATGAAAAGGTTATAGAATTTTCTAGCATTATACCTGTAACCCTCTTTAGTTTTAGTTGATAAAAATATTTGTTGGGTTTAATTCCTGTGGCAGTTTTATATGTATTTTTGAATCCTCTAAGTATTGATACGCTTTAATATTTTATTATAATTATCATGATGCTTCTGTAAGGAATTTGAAAAATAGTTTATACCCCAAGGTGTTTGTATAAAAAACTGTACGATAAGTTCATAATTAAGCATCAAAATATTAAAAGCAAACAAAAAAGAAAATGAGTTTTCATTTCAAGTAGACTAGAATAGTAATATGTATTTTCCACGTTATTTTCAATTTTCTCAACAATCTGAAAATGTATTTTCTCTTTCAAATCGTTTAATTTCTCATTTTTCCACGGAGTATGGGATTCCAGGAAATGACAAGTACGCGCACAGAATTGGCAGAGAGAAAGGCGAAGACTGGTAGATGATAATTAAAAAGCGGAAGATGCCCTGGAGATGAGTCTTGGCAGCTGATTACCAAGTCTCAGGAAAATTTTATTTAAAAGTTAATTCAATTGAAGCTGTAATTGCCAACACGCTAGCACAATTTATTATAGCAGATTAATTAGACACAAGGGGAATTAATTGCGAGACTTGCTTGTCTTATTGTTCAAACATCGCGACGAACCGTAATCTTTCATCGCACGAAGGCACGAAGGTACAAGGGATACCTTTTACCCCTCTTCTAGCTTAAACCTTTATCTTCAATATTGTTTACAGTTTCACTGGCTTTGGTGTTAAAATAAACTCTCATTTTATTTCTCTCACAATAATAATCCATGTAAATTAAATTATTTTCTCCTTTATTATTATTATTGTTATTACTATTAGCATATCTAAAAATAAATAGCCCTTACTAACTTGTTTTTAATAATTCGTGTATTATTAGTGTACATTAAATAAAATAAATAAATTAAACAAAAATATTTTAGTTCGTGAGACTATATAGTAATTAAAAGCATATCATCGCCTGCTATGTGATTATATATACATGTACATTAGTGCCAACCATATTTTTTACATGAAAAAAATTGTAATAAATAAAAACTATTATAGTGTTTAGATTAGATAGCTTATTTTTTGTTGTACACCATTGTTTTATCCCCCCCGGAGCTGAATCACCAATTAAGCATTTACTCAGCTCCAGGGGGTGGCATCGCCTTAAACTACCTAGTCGGGAACTAAGGATCCCAAGGTAGCCGGAACCCGGTCTTTTAATTATACGCCATGCCTCTTATGAGGGGACCCCAAGGGATCCCCCAGCGGGATTACGGTCTTACTTTGTCCCCCCATGTTGAAGATACAAGAGAGTCCCTGTCCAATCAACGAGAGTAAGACACCTAAGCGGCCTATCCCTTCTGGACAGGGCTATTCCAGCCTTAGACCTTCCAAAAACGCCCCCTTTTGTTGGGGCCGTTGCAGGACCCTGTCTGGTATCCTATGCCCTAGCACCGATAGCATCGTTCCTCGGCGGACTTCCTCGAAACCCGACAAGATACCCATCCTACACGAAGTTGGCCAACCTTTAGCAGTTCCTCAGCCAGCAGTGGCGAATCCGCCACCATCACTACCTTAGCTTCCCCATTAAAAAAAAAACCTATTATGATTTTCCTCTGCTACGAAACACTTAATAAAATTCTGAAAATATTTTCTATTAATGCCTGATAATATTTTCACATTTTATTTGCTAGAGCTAACCGTATTTAGGTGTATGATATTCCGTCCACTGTTTGTTTTCCAAGTAATAATTAATTCAGCCCGGAAAGACTAGTTCAAAAAATAAAACCGGCACAGTTGATAAATATATTATTATTATACCAATAATAGAATTAATATTAAGTAGAAAAAATATTTCGAATATACTTTTAAATAAAAACATAGATTTAAAACGATCAAACAAAGAAAAATTGGATGACGAAATAACTCTTACTAAATTTTCCTTTGAGACTTCCCGTTATAGTATTAGAATCCCTACATATTTACTCGTATTTTTCATATGATACTCAAAATTCTTTTCTTTAAAAATAATCATACATTTCCGTTAATAAATACCTCTTAAACATATACTGCAGTAATTACCAATAACTGAATGAAATTTTAATCGTTCCGATTATAAATAAATCACCAATGAACAAGCCTCGTTCTACGTATGCTCTAAGGTTTAGAGCTTAATGAAAATCTACTGAAAATTACATTTTCATTATATATATATATATATATATATATATATATATATATATATATATATATATATATATATATATATATATATATGATTAGTTCGCCTATAGGTTAGAAATTTGTACATGGGAATATGAAATGGAAATTTTGTAGCGAATGAGAAATGTCATGCCTGACATTTCGGATATACCGGGTTCGAATCCCTATTCGAACCCGGTATATCCGAAAGAAGGACAGAGATGCTACCGAAATATGGTGGCAGCACCATATTTCGGTGCTGCTACCGAAATATATATGTACTCGTATCGTTTATATACACATATTTTTTTTTTTGATTGAAGAATTTTTTTCCCACAGAAGCTTTTGAAATGAAGCTTGTACGTGGGAATATGGGAATGGAATTTTGTAGCGAATAAAAAATTCCATGCCTAACCGGTATTCGAACCCGAGACTCCTCGATGAAAGGCAGAAAGCCGTAACGCTACCAGAGATCGCCGGATTATTAAAATTATTTGAAATAATTTTCCAGTAAATGAATGTAGAGAAACGTTTAATCTTGTTTCCCAGTACAGAATATTATTTGAAATACGAAAATCTTTTACAGAAAATATCTCTGAAATTCGATCAAAGAATTAAGTTCTTTACAAAAATATTGTATAACATTAAAAAGAATTCAATAAAAGTTGCAAACATCTTAGAGATTTATTATTAATTATTTGTTATCTATTGAGTATAAAAATAATGCTGAGAAATTATATTACGGATGAAATTATATTTGTAAAGAAAAAAATATAATATATTTCGTCCTAATGCAGTGATAATTCTGATAGAAGGAAATATAAATAATTGGATGATGAATTTATTTTAGCAGCAACTCAAAAAATAAATTTATCTTATTTGGTCGTTAAAATAATTTTTCCTATCTGCAGGAATTTATGCAGCCTTTATACTAAAAGAAAGAATATTTTTATTTATAATAATACATTGCACTCATCGTAATATGATTATTTTTAATTAAAATATTACTTTTCTAATTCAACAAACTGTTAGTTCCGTTTTAATTAAAAAAAAAAAAAAAACTATTCCTAATAAAAATAACTACTTTACTATGTTGAAGAGATGTATATACCGCACAGCTTTACAACTACAAGAGATGAATTAATTTTTATTGTTTTAAACTAACTTTCCCAGTCTTTCTTATGTGTGTGACATGTAAATTCTTAAGGAACAAAAAACACAAGATCAGAGTTGCTTTCTTCAAAAATAATGTTTCTATACAGCCAGTCCCTGTGGTGTATATAGACTGAAGTTATTACTTATTTACAATTTCTTAATAAACTTTGAAATTTTATTGAAGATTAAATATCATTTACAATTTAGTAGAATTAAAATATTGTAAGCTTCTGAATATTTGACTCAGTATAGAAGAAAATGTGAATTCATTTCATTCATATTTTTCCTAATTAGCTTGGGACGAGAAGCTTTTATTATTAGGAATAAGTATGTTATTTAGGGAGTGACTTTTCACTTATGTCTGGTCGCTTGTAACCACTATGACTATGACACTTAATATATTACCTATTAAAAAAGATATTACTGGTAAATTACCCGGTAAATGGAATATTTCTGGTCCTATAACGCCCAGATTGGGTGAGGACAGCGTGAAAAGGTTAATTATTAGACCATAACTTTTTTCAGCGTCTTAGATGGGCAGTAAAGTTGGTTATAAAAGTTAGCGTATATAATAGTCGTAAGAAGAGGACTTGTCTTTAGTTTTTAAATCTTTTTATTTTGAAGAAATTTTAGTAATGAAATCTAATAGTTATAGCAGAAAGTAAGATAATAGAAAAGCTAATGGGTAATAAAATAGAAACAATGGATTTTTTTTTCATTATTATAATCAAGATATTATGTTTCATACTCCTCGGAAAAAATATCGGCAGTAAAAGGCATAAAATAAACATTAGTGAAAAAAAGTAATGAGCATAGACAGGCCAATGAATGTGCAAAAAATAAATAATTGAACAAACAAAACAGTACCATATTAACCATAAAATTACAAAAGTAAAAACAGAATAAAATATAAAATAGAAATTACTTAGGAAATATAAGAAAATAACCCTTATTTATAAATTATAAATAAAAAATACAAGTAACATTTATTGTGTAATAAATAGAGTTAAACTTGAAAAAGCATCTTTTGAAGTGGTTTACATTTAGAGTGTACGTCTATACGGACGTGAAATATGGACACTACAAAAAAAAACCACAAAAAAAACGCTAGAAGCATTTAAAATTTGAGCGTGGATGTGAGTGAAAAAATTAAGAACACAAAGTGAAAAATGAACAACCAATGAAGGTAGTTAACTGGAATAGAATCTTAGACAACAATTTAGAATACGAAAGTTAAGGGATTGAAATTTATCATAAAAGGAGAAGGACTGATTAAAAAACCAAGTAGGAAGTTCAAAAAATAAAATCCCAAAAATAGTAAAAGTTACAGACAACCTAAAGGAATATCAGAATTTTAAAAGTTTAACTATAATAGAAGAGAATGACGGATATAGTACTCGGGATATGTTTCAAGGCAGATAATCATGAGGTAACGACTAGTATGTAGAATTGTAACAATATTAAATAATTCACATGTAATGAACGATTATATAATTAGAATATCTATATTGTAAACATTTATTATAAATACTTGCTTAGTATATTCATATACTTTATAAGCAAGGGTGCACAATTAAATAAATTCATGAGAAATATAATTCTGAAGCTCATAGAAGTATAAAAGAGAAGAAAACATTATATATATAATTTAAACTTAAAAATATATTATGATTTACAACATTTTAAAAGGATAAAGAAAAAAAATTGCATGAAAATTATTTTACAGGATTTTATAGATCAGTTGAAAGGATAAGTTAAAGTGCTATTCTCTGTTACTTAGCAGGAGGCCTTTTACATTTTCTGGTGATATTTCTACGATAACCTAATATTATTGCTCATAAAATACAACTTTCTAAAATTTATCTTTAAAACTTTTTAAATATTAAAAATAAGTTAATATATCATGATTTAGTAAGCAATGTTATCATTCGTTGTTTTTTTTGTTTTTTTTTAATATTACAATACAAGATTGCTTAATTAATGAAATGATTAATTTAATAATATTTTAATTAAGATTAATTTATTTACTAAAAGAACAAATAATCAGTAGTTATGATACAACATTAAATCCATTTAACTGCGAATAACACCCTCAATTTTTAACAAAATTCTATAAAGCATCCTTCTACAAAATTCGATTGTTTTTAGTATTTTCCCTACTAGAATTTATATTTTAAAGTCTGTATCTTTGTTAGATACAGACTGAAATCCATCCAAGTACTGTATGAAGAAATAAAGGATATCGAAAAAGCAATAAGGAGGAGGCGCCTCGGCCATGTTTACATAATGAACGAAGAGAGACTAAATAAACAAATATTCATTAAACTCTGGGAATGAAAGAGGAACCATGGGAACCTACAACAAATGAAAAAAGAATTACAGAACCTAGGATCTAAGAAAAGAAAATGAAAGATAGAAAGTTATTGAGAAAAAAATACACAAAGCAGAGTTTGAAAATTTAAGGAAGAAAAAGAATCACACCAAAGTGAAATGGTCTGAAGAAAGAAAAAACAAACACCGAAAAGAAAGAAAGAAAGAAAGAAGAAATTATATTTACGTGGTTCTAACCACAAAAAAATATTTATTTTTTGCAGTTAGAACCACGAAAATATAATTTCTTAGAACCAAACTGCGGTTAGACTTGTAGACTTTCATACAGGCTCAAATTTTAAATGCTTCTGGAGTTTTATTTGTTTTTTTTAGTGTTGAGTATTTAACGTAATAATATTACGTTACATCGCAAAAATATGAAGAATGCATAAAAAAGATACAATGTAAACTTTTAAAGTGTTAATTTATTTTGATGAGAATTATAAAATATAAATTATAGAAATTTTTTTAAGTTATTGGTGGAAGACTACGTCGCGCAAACGAACCCCATTTTCTGCCTCCCAAAGTTGTGCTCTTTCAAGAGAGTATTCCATGACGTTGATTAAAATATTCGAAGTTAAGGTTTAAATTTCAGCTTTGATATCGTTTTGTAATTGTTGGATTATTGACCTTTTTAACATAAACCTTATTCTTTAGATATCCCCAGAGAAAATAACCTGGGGTTGTTAAATCCAACGAATGAGGCAAACTGATTGCAGAATTCCTTGAAATTATCCGTTCGCCAAAAATTACTTAAAATATTCATACTGTGTGTGTGTGTGTGTGTGTGTGCAGTGGCTGCACCTACCACATCATTTGATTCCCAGTAATAGCAGGTCACAGAAAATCATTGAATCACATGTCGCTCAGCAGTTACGGTTACAGTACTCCCGTCAACATCTTCAAAAAAAATATGGCCCAATAATTCTTTGGGATGTAATGTCGCACCAGACTGTACATTTAAGCGGATGGAATTTTCTCTGGTGAATAACCGCTTGGATTTACAGATCTTCATATTCGGCAATTTTAATAACAAAGCCATTCAGATGAAAGTGGGCTTCATTGTCTCGTACCAATTCTTGAAATTGTACGACATTAACTTTATTTTTCATAATTTTTCAAAATAATTTCTTCATCACATTATACACTACTCCATCCTTTGAAACCAGTCTTCAAAGAAACCATGTCATGTTTCCTTGAAGATCTGGGCACACTTGTTGTCCCAAGCTCTAGGAAGTCATTATCGCTCGTAAAATACCTCCGTTACAGTCTGTTCCTCACCTGGAGGAATAACTCGAACTCACATGAAGCGAAGTCAGAACTGTAGGGAGGGTGATGAGTTTTATTCCAGTGTTGGTCAAATACTCGGAGCAAACTTAGGAGCATTATCTTACTAAAGAAACGTTGTGTCCATCCTTGTGTATGGACGCAGCTTTTTGAGAGATTCGGTTGGTATTCCTCGGTGTACCATTTCCCTATAACTCTATCCTGAGTTTCCAACACAACTTGCTCTAAAACTCCTCTCACACTAAAAAATACGACCACTATTCTCTTTTTCACTGATCTGGATTTTCGTACAGCCACTGGTGGGAGGGTTTCCTCATCTTCGAACACCCACACTTTCCTTTAAGTCTTGATCGGGAAGCCGTAATAGTACAGCCAAGTTTCCAGTCACAATACTAATCACATAAGGAGATTTCCCTTTTTCAGACTTTTTCAGTTTTTCATAACATTATGTAACAGCAAATTCCATCTGATTTTCGATCAAGTTATACGGCACACAAAGCGTACCAAGCTTTCTAACTTCAACGTATCTCAAAGAATAGCACTGCTGTGCATTAGTACCCACGGAATACCTCTATCTGGTGAAAGTAATACGCCTTTCGTCTCAAGTATTTTTCGTACTGTAACAATGTTTCCCACAGACACAGACGAAGACGGTCGACCTGACCTTGGAGTATCCTCAAGGTCAATATTTCCTCTTTCAAACTCTTGATACCACCTAAATATTATTGTACGATGAGAACAATCCTTTCCAAGCACAAGAGTCATTTCTTCTAAACACTTATCAACACTTAAACCACGTTATAGGGAAAAATCGTCTTATATCTAGTTTTCGACCATGACGACATCACTACCTATTTTCATTAACGCAGCTAAAAAGTAAATGACAGTGAGATAGTGACTAGAATGAGTACAGTACAGCTTGAGGGACCTGTCTAAACTTACGCTAACTTGTAAGCATCTGTGTTGATCCGTTCCGTCGACTTGCAAAATATATATATATAAAATATGCCGCCGCCAAACCTCTGCAGTAGTTTTCCTATATTAAAATAAAGAAAAAGCTCCCGTAGATGTGGTACTGGAAATGCTTTGTTTTCCCCGCTATCCGCCATTTTATTTTTTTCACTAAATAATTTTTACTTCCAGCATGGTATGACTAATAACGATGAAATTTGGAATGGTACTTACTAAGATAAAGGTATATTTTTAGAAAACTAAACAACGATATTTAATAAATATTTCAAAATGGCAGCCATTTAACATTTTTTAATCCAAATAACGCAAAAAGATCATTTTTATTAAAAAAACCACAAGAGTAAAAAACGTTTTCTTTTTTAATTTTAAACAAACTAGCACACTTGGTTTTTTTCTTGCTTTATAAAATAACGAAGCTTTCTACTAAAAATGAATACATAATTTGAACAGAAAAGACAATAATAATTATCAATATGAAGTTTTGAAAGAAAAATATTTTGAAATATAAATGTTTTGAAAAATACATGAAACAACAAGCTCACAGTAGGCACCTAAAATGTCCACAATCAGAAATGAAAATGTAGTATTGACCTCCATTTGAGGTAATAAATGATACAACACGCATTTGCATTGACTGGCGTACTCGTTTAAAAATCCCAGATCCATTCCTTATGACCTTACATGATTCCGTAATTCATTAAGAAGAGACTCAACATCATTAATAGGCGCTTTTAAATCAAAGATTTCAAGTGTCCCACACTTAAAAATACACACATAAAAATCGATAGGATTCAAATCAGGCGATCTAGCCAGGATCTTCCGATCCAATTCTGTCCGTACGTAATGTTGAGTAGCTGCCTCACATGCAGTGTGTAGTGGCTGGTGCACACTACACACTGCACGTGAGGCAGTTATTTTTTCTTTCCAAGGACAAATCTTCCAAAAGTAGAGGGAGTTCATAATTATTACCATTTAGTGTTGGTGGCAGAAAGTGAGGACCCAACAAAATTTCCCCGAAGATGCCGATCCACACGTTCACCTTGAAGCGTTCCTGTTGATTTTCTTCAAATACGGCGTGAGGATTTTCATCCACCCACACACAATTGTTATGTTAGTTTGTACTGACACTTTTCATAAAGGTAGCTTCATCAATATATAACACTGAAGCAGTGAACATGGGATCGGCATTCTGCTGTTGATATACCACAGGCAAAAAATCACTTACCTGAAAAATTGCAGTCTGGATGGGTAATCTGCAGATGCAAATGCTTGAACTCGTATGCAGAATGGATACAACAACTGCTCGCACAGCACTCTCCACACTGTTGAATATCCTACTTGTAGCATATCTCCTTGCTGTCGAGTAATTACAAGTGGATCTTCTTCGACGCAACTTAAAATGTTTTTCTCTAGATCAACTGTTCTCGTTTGCCTTGTTCTTCCTCGGTCCTCTGATTTAATGAGCAGAGTTCCAGTATCAGAAAGCTTTCGAAAAATTGAAGCGAATGTGTGATGAATAGATTGTTGTCGGTTAGGAGATGCTTTCAAATACAACCGCGCTGCTTCCTTGCCACTACCATTGGCTCGTCCGTACATAACATAATATCTGTCTGCTCAATATAAGAATATCGAATCATTTTAAATAATATTAAAACGAACAAATTGTGTGAATTTAACAATGCAAATGTAAAAAATAACGACAGCTCTAAATAATCTTTCTTAAATATCAGCTGATTAATAAAACTTTGATTTTAATTCATCTCTTTATTTTTATTTTTATCGACAGATGATTGTAAAGTCATGAATGATGTTTTGTTGTGCGTTAGTTCGAAGATCCTGTTATGCAAATAATTATATACCAGTAACCAGTAAAGTTGGTAACTTTGTAACTTTATGAAGCTCTTGTGGTTTTTTAATAAAATTTATCGTTTTCGCATTATTTGGATTTAAACATTTTAAATGGCCACCATTTTTAAAAATATTATTAGATAAGGTTGTTTATTTTTCTAACAATAAGTTTTTATCTTAGTAAGTATCATGCCAAATTTCAACGTAATTAGTCAAACCATTCTGGAAATAAAAATCATTTAGTGAAAAAAACAAAATGGCTAGCGGGAAAACAAAGCATTTCCAGTGCCTTATTTATAGGAACTTCTTTCTTAGTTTTAATATAAGAAAACCACTGCAGAAGTTTGGTAATCTATATATATATATTGCATATTTTATATATATATATATATATATATATATATATGTTTTGTTACTGTTGATTTTGTAATAATTACATTTCCATTAAATATTAGAATTTTTTAACAAAACAATAAAGGTTACTTATTATCGCATTGATTTATTAGTACTGAATTGTTATATAGCAAAATGATAACCATTTTGCTATTAAGCCATTCTACTACTGGAATTAACTCCACGAAAAATTCAATTAAATTAGTTGGAAAACTTGACATAAAAATAATAACACTTTATTCTGTATTCCATGAATCTTTCCTCACGGTCAGTATCTCTTTGTAATTTCTCTGCATTCCTGATTTTTATTTTCACTAAGACCCACGTTCTCTTTTATTGTGTTTTTTATGTAGGTACATTTTTTAAGGGTAACCTTTTTTATAGATCTGTTCATATTAAAAAGAGAATAAAATTTTAAAATATTGTGACAAGGCCGGCCTGAGTAACGGTCCTACCAATTAAGAAGAAAGTAAGTAGAAAACATAATAATGGGAGAAATTCAGAAAGAGGCTAAAAGAAACCCTTTTAGTAACACATCTAAACAGATGGTGTGTTCAGTAAGAAGAGTTACCAGATCCAGGTTTGGAATCTCATGGAAAAATGTGAGCGCGAACGATCATTCTAACGCTCTGAGTTGGATCTGGTCCTGCTGGTAAAGAGGATAGGAACATAAATACTACGGGGAAGACGAGATAAAGTCAGTCTGCGTGATGTGAATTATCTACGAGGAGAGTCTGCAAGAGAGTACTACGATAGAGTTGTAAGCGAGGCGTTATGCAAGTCTGAACGAGAGCATTCTGCGAGGAGGTCAGTGAAGGAGTGAATTTCTAGGGAATTAAGTTCGATAAGATTAAGGTGACGTCAGAAGTAATTCCAGTACAGGAAAATAAGAAGTGGTTCGGTGAGTTACTGTTAGATTGTAAAGGAAAGAGATAACGTACTAAATTTCATTCATAAATTGTTAGGTAGTTTTATTTGTGAAGAGCAAAGGTATTTGCAGTTAATGAAATTTATACTTGTTTTATCTATTGTACTATTGTTGTTAATACAAGACTAGTTAAAAGTGTTAAGATTAGCGGTCATGCTAATGTCTTTTGTCAATGGGCCTGAATTCTGCGTTTCATTGTTTAATTACCTGTGAATAAATTCTTACGATTACTTTAAATTCTATTTTGTATGTAATCACTGTTGTTATTACCATTATTACTATTTTCATTATTATTGCTATTATTATTATTATTATTGTTGTTGTTGTTGAGGTTATGATTAATATGTTTATTATACACATTTATTGTTAATATTATTATTGTTTGCTGTTGTCATTATTATTCTGATTATTATTGTGAGTTATTTATTATTTTCGTTTATTATTGTTATTGTTATTATTATTATTATCATTATTGATTTGTTTTATTCTATTTATGTTCTTAAATTAATAAATTGTAACTACATAAACATTTTCAGTTGTCAATTGAGCGACAATGTAAAAATAAAAATATAAAAGCTGTTTCAACAAAATTATTCTAAAAAAAAATATATATATCTTTTTTATTGTTTATAAAATTAAAATTTTTTAAAGTCAGCACAAAATTAATGGTTAGTTACCTGTTTTAATTATAATTTGCTGTCGAATTCAAGAAGTTGAAGTTTAACGAAAAATTAGAAAATTATATCTTTTATATTTTATGACGGTTGTTTTTAATTTTATCTTTTGAATAATAATTTTTTGTAATATAAATCTGGCTGATTTTCTTTAATATTTTTTAATTAAAATAAAAATTACACAAAAGTCATATCTGTGTATACTTTTATATTTTTACGAATATTACAGTTTATTTTCTTGGAACAATTACGAAAATCTACTCTTCCAAAGAATGAGATAATTTAAGAATATATTAATCTAAAAGTGAAAGAATCTGAAAAATCTGAAAATTTCAAGAAAGGTAAGAAAAACAATTTAATTTTTTTTTAATATATGCACGAAGATTATCATTAACATGTATGCAGTAGCATGCAATGATAGTTATTTTCATTATATATTTATGCTGTGTGGGTGTGTGCGCGCGCGCGTGTACTATATAACTGTTTTAGTACGAGTAACACGCAATGATGTTATTTATAATTAATCAGTGTCGGAAGTGAAGTTTAAATTGGTTGACGGAATTTTCCCTCCAAATTCATCAAAAATTATGATTAAAAAATAATTTATAGGCTAAAAATACCCTGAACAGTGTAAGTAATTTATTTAAAAGCCTAAACCGTAGTAATTCATTAATTAAATATCAGTAAACGTAAAGGAAAATTTCATGAGATACATATAAAATAAAAATGTAACCTCATCAGTTTTTAATCTCGCTTAGATATCTTTTTAATTTAGTGACATTATCAATCTGTTACTAAAAGGTTTTCATAACGATGTAAATTCTATTTTTATGAAATGAAGGTCTGTAACAGACAGAGTAGTACAGAGGAGTAGTGGTTTTTCAATAAATCTTGTGGTTTACTTTAGAGCAACTAAAAATTTTGATTACCAGCTAACTCTGCAGTCATGGGTACTCAAATTTATTAGAGAAAGGTGGAACGTGAATAGAAAATCGAAAGACTAACTAAACTATTCCTTTACCATTGGCTAAAAATTTTTAAATTCTGACCTTATCAGCACGAAGCTTCTAATCACGGCTTTAAGGATCCTCCTCATGAAGTTTACAACATGCAACATGTGATAAGAGATTGCCTAATATTCATTTTTATTTTAAAAACAAACAGAAAATGTTTAACCTTTCGTTGAGATCTGTACGAGGGTAGATATTATGTCCATTTGTTTATATAAATGGCAACCAAACCATTCGACCTACGAATATTATATTTATTATTGACAGCCTAAACAATTTATTGGGGTTATGATACAAAAAAGAGAGAAATTTCAAAATTTCCTTATTTTCAAAATTGGAGTATGTAATCTGGATTAATTATAAAATTTTCAAAAGTAAAACATTATAAACGTCAGTACGCTGTCAAACGAATAATTTTAATCTCTCTATATAGAATAAGTAAAATATTATGCAGTTATTTCCAATTTTAAGCCTGCCGGAGACATAAATATGTCAACAAGCTTGAATCTCCTTCTATTTCATATACCGTTTGCTCTAAAACTCTGAAAATTCATAAAATAATATTCAAAAGAGAATATTCCTCTCACTATTATACATAACAATAGGAATTATTTGTAGATAACAGCTAAAAGTTTGTTTCTATTAAAGTTTTGTAACCATTTCGCAAGTTTTTTTTTTTTAAAAACAGATCAGCAATAGAATTATCTTAAATGCTTTACTATTTAAAAAAAAACTTGATGAAAAATTTTAGTTTTTATTCTAATCACTACATTAATTTAATTATAATGGATTTAAATCTATTACGATGTAAAAAAAAAATTATTTTGGGATTCATGTCAAGGTATAAATTTAATAATGGAAACGTTTTATACCTAAATTGAAAATGTTAGTTCTTATTTAATTTTAGCAATTCCGTGTTACTGTCTGACATTTTTCATAATTTAAACTTACCATCGATAAATAGTAAACCATGATTCGGTTGACGTTGAAGGAAATAAATTGTTATTATAATGAAATAATTTGACAGTGTAAGCTATCAAATTTTATAAAAATGTTTCCTGGAAACATCGAAACATTTCTAAACTTATTAGGATATCTTACAAAATATACCATTTTCGTGAATGTAATTAGCTAAAAAAAAACACTTCTTAAGTATTCATTCTCTAAAAAAATGTTTGAAATTCTAATAAAATTTACCGCAGAAATATTGATTAATACAAACACTCGACCTGATATTTGCCTTCATTTTTATCATAACTAGTTTTTCAAAACTCGCAAATATAAAACTCTTTGTTCTTTTTTTTGTTCCAAAACTAGGACATTTACAATCGGATCCTTAAGTGGAACCATAAATAAATCATTTGATAATAAGTACATGATAGGAAGTTCTTAAAGAACTTCCATAAAACTTCAGCCGTAATAAGTTATCAGTAAGCAATAATCTTAAAGTTCATTAGTAAAAAATACATCTGCCAACATTTCATAATCCATAAAAACAAACAATTAATAAATAAAAACCAATAAACAAATAAATAGTCAGTAAAAAAACAAACAAATAATAAGCTAGAAAAATATCAAATTAGAAAAAATAATATAGTTAATCAATTTTCACTGTGAATTTGCCGGTAACGGAATTTGTTTTGTCACATATTTGCTTGTAATTTAACCATAATTAAACAAATATATAAAAAAAAAACTGTATTTTTTTATAATATTAGAAGTGATATTCATTGTCTGATCACGAAAATATAACTTTATAATCATAGTAATTAGTAGGGTATTGTAATCGATCAGGATAGAGTATATTCTGATTTGTCAGAAATTAGTGAGGGGATTCATGGAAATATTTATACACAGTCAATTATTGGTTTTTAAATCTTTGATTTCATTGTCCATACCTATAAAATCTAATGATTATTGACAAAAATCTAGGACTGTTAACTGATTGAGATACAATATTTTCGATTTGTAAGAATCTTTAAATAGATGGTTGAAATAAATCTACGGTATAAGTTGAATTTTTATGTTTTATATTTGGTCAGATATATATAGTACTGTGATTGATAAAAATAAAACGATATTGTGAATGGTTGGAGTACGGTACAATCAGATTAGTGAAGACCACCTATGATTGATTGAAATTGAAGGAGGTTTAATGCATTAGCAATGGAATTATTTACCATAGTTGCTTGTACTTCATTCTGATTTTTTTAAATCAATCTGGTGCTATAAATGAATGTTATGGCTTATTATTGTAATCTACGAAATGACCCAACATTTGTTTTGGCAATCATTGTTTAAGTTAATAATTAAATATTAATGTGTTTTATGTTGACAGAAGAACAGTTAGTTTCTTCTCTTTCCGAGCGCGCCGTTTCTATATCGTTTCAAGATGGCTGGCAAAGGAAGACTTATTGTTGAACAGCGTGCAAAGTCGTTGTTTTGTAATGAAATTAAAAGCTTGATGCTTACACAAAGACGGTTTCGTGAACATTTTCAAACTTCGTGGTCGCCCTCATTTCGTACGTAGACTTTACGAAAAATTTAATACTGATGGTTTAGTATTTTGAGAGTAAGCCCGAACGGTCTGCCGATGTTCGTTCTCCACAGAATGTCAGAGTAGCGTTGCTGAGGAACCCGAGAAAATTAAAAAAAAAAGCAGCAACACAACTTGGGATTTCTAGGCGATCAATGTAGCAAATTTTAAAAAGTGATTTGCATTTGTATCCGTACAAAATAACAGTGTTGCTTAAATAACGGTTGACAACAAATATCAAAGAATGGCATTCGCTGAACGGGCTGTAAACTGAGACAGATTGTTGAATGATGTTTGGTTTTCAAATGACACATATTTTCACGTTGACGGGGTTGTAAATAAACAAAATAAGCGTTTTTGGGCTTCCAAAAATTTACACACGCTTCATAAAAAGGTGCATCCGCTCAAAAAATTACAGTACGGGCCGCTATCTCAAGTCACGGGGTAATAGGGCCATTCTTTTTTGAACAGACAGTGAACAGTGAACGTTATCTAAACAAGCTGCGTAATAATTTTGTTCTTCAGCTGCTTGCAAAAGGGTTTTGATTAGATAACGAATGGTTCATGCAAGATGGAACCAGACCGCACATGAAGTGTTTTATGCAAATGCCATTTCAAACCGATTTTCTCGTGTGGACAGAACTGGCCGCCGTACAGTCCTAATTTGAATCAGTGTAATTATATTCTTTGGGGATTTCCAAAGGAGAGGATTTTTCCTAAACGTCCTCGATTAGTTATGGAACTGCAAGTGCTGATCATTGAGGCGTGCAACGAGATAACAGAGGATATGTGTCGTCGAGTTATTAATAACATAGAAGTTTGTGTTGAAGAAGTTGCTAGACGTGATGGTGGTCATATTGAACATAAGATAAGAGAACATAATTTCCAGGTACACAGTAAACACGTTGTAGTTTACTTTTCTGTATTGAGATTTAAATAAATATTTTTTAACAAAACCATGGGTCATTTCGTGCGCCACCCTATTCAAATATATTGTGCATCCGGCTAGAGAGATGATGTGTCATCCGGCTAGACACAATGTCTCTGATGTGTTATAAGCATTAAAATTTACAATATTATAATATTGAAATTATATTTATTAATTACTTATACATTAACATTATGTATAATTATATTAATATTACATTAATTATTCAATTATTTTATTTTTAAATAAAAGGAAAATAAAAAACTGAGTAAAATATTAAAAAATGAAAAAAAAACAGGAGACAGTTTTAACTTTTTTCTTTTATTATTAAAAGATAATAAGAAACAAATTATTTTTTATCAAATTTTTGTAAACAGTTTTTTGTACGAAAGATAAAATTTAATACTGCGGTATTTAAATTATAAAATAATTATAAAAAGATGAAAGAGTAAACAAGAAATTCAACACCTCTAAAAAATGTAATACAAAGAATGGTAAGTCAGGAACTTGTTATTATTTATAAGAACAGTATGTGTTACTTTGAGTTGCAAATTTCGCCAAAGGAATTATTATAAAAGTTTTCAAGAGAATATCATTTCCTTCTGTTAGTAAGGGTCAGAAAACTAATAAAATTTTTCAACTGTGATGATGATGATGATGAAGATGGTAATAAATTCAATGATTTTTTTTTAACTTTATACACTTGTTTACTTGTAATATTAGATAATATGATTATAAAAACGATAAAAATTTTAATTAACCGAAAGAATTAGGAAAAAATTATCTTAAAATTATTGTAATTATTAATACATTAAAATTGTGTAATTAAATAAATAATAAATATGTTGCTTACGAAATTTCTGTATTAAAAGCATTAAAGAAAAACAATCTGAAAATGATGAGGCATAATACCGTATTAGTATAAATACAATCATGTTTTTTTTTTTTATCAGTATAATTTACTAGCTTTAATTCGTTCAAAGAATTAATAAACAGTGGCATACGAAAATCTTTAAAAGACTCAATTCCCTGGGTTTCGATTAGTATAAACTATACATTAAAACCTACATATAAATTTAAAAAAATATATAAACCCAACAAAGGGTTTGGTACATAACTGTTTGATTATTTATTCAAATTACATTAGTATACGTTATTATCCTTTTTTTTCAGAAAATTTATAAGATGTTAATTTATTTTAATTAAGGAGTTAATTCCTTAACATATTTGAACGATATTTATCTCTGAACGGACTTGATCTGAACTAACTACGAGTAAAAGTAAGATTGTATAATTAAAAATTAGCCTCATTTTTAGAAAAGTATAATTAATTATTGTTTAAGATTTTCTTTCACAGCACGCATATTAAAATTAATCAAAATAAATTTTTATTAAATGAATGAAGTGTTCCTAGAGGCAAACTTCTATTTACGTTTTGGTGTCTCCTGAACCGATTCTGCAATGTATACATATGTATATATGAATGTATAAGATTTTATCGTCCACTATATCAGAAGCAAATCTTAACTGTTCTGAGGAAATTTGGTGAGGAGATGAAAAACCTATTGGAAATAAAGCCCTATTTACTTTAAATCAGTTTACAGGAACCGAGTTAGAAGCAAAAAGCTGGGTTTTAAGTTTTCAAGGTTAACTAAAATCCGAAATCCGCCTTTCTGATGCACTTACTGCCACAGATTTATGAATCAGTTTTGAAGCCTGTTTGGACTTACGGGCTTGAATTGTAAGGTACAGCATGCAACTCAATTATTGACATGCTTGAACGCTACCAAACAAAAACATTGGAAAAATTCGAAACATACCCTGATGCATAAGCATAAGCCTCATAAATAATGATCTTTAGTTGCGAACCGTTCGGCAGGAATTCTCCTGGTCAACCTACGGTATCAAAATCGTTTGGATCGGAACCCGAATTATTTGGCGGTCAACTTATTGGATAACACGATCAGCGATTTAGAGGTAGACTGCCAAGAAACAATATTCTTGGTTTGCCTCATCGTTTCAATCAGGTGACTTTATGGTCTGGCTGTACGGAGTACTCTTCTATTTTATTTCATTCATTTCGTTGTTATCGTTAAGTCACCAGCCGCTGGGTCTGTAACTACTTAATGTTAGTTCAAATATAGATCTTATTTACTTACTGTTAAATTTTCTTGCTGAACAGATTGTAAAGTTGCTGGGTCGTTAAAATAAAAAAAAACTTAGTGCGACAAAGGTTTTTGGTTTCTGTTATCTATTTTGTTATATGTAATCTGTTAAAATGTGCTACTTTTCATTATAATATATATCTCTAATATTTCACTTTCAGCACGTTTTGAAAAAGTAACCAAAGCAGATGTTTTTAAGTATGTTTTTTAAAAAAAATTAAAAAAGCAGTGAATCATAAACAAACATTTATAATAATTATTGTCCGATTTTAACGATACTAAAACACAAAGCCTTATAATGAAGATATTAAAATAATTTTTTTTGCCACAATTTCATTAATTTTTTTAATATGAAAGATATTCGATAGTTACTGAATGTTCTTAACTGAATAAGCCTTAGGTTAAAATCAAATCGAAAAGAGATATATATTCGGAAAAAATAGGACCTACGTTATAAAACCAAGGTGCGTACAATTTCTAGATATCTCTATAATTCAGAAATTATATTTATTTTTCTTCCAACCAACTTAATGCAAGATATTAATTTAGTTCTTACCTTTGATTTCAAGTGATGTTACATGAAATTGACTAACTAAATGAAATTAACTTTTAATTTCCTGGTATCACAGCTCTATAGCTATGCTTCAAGAAGAAAAGTATGGTAATCAGTTAAAAAGCTGTGTTATTTTTGCGTTTCTCGACGTTTCATGACCCACGGTCCCCCCCCAAAAAAAAAAATTGGAGGTAATATTTTTACGCACATGTGTTGGAATGTCTGAAACTTAATAACTTTCGACTGGATAAACCGATTCTGTTATGATTTTACACAGAAATTTGTGTTTATAGGGTAATTTATTGGTATAAATTAGGGTCAATATTTCCAGGGGGTGAGGTAGATTGTTTACTGGAGTTAATTTTCTCAAAAGTTTGCAAATAAAACAACAGTAGTAGTATATGCATACGTGCTTATTTTACCACTTTTAAAAAATTTTGCCCCAAAATCCCCCATTTAAAAAAAAATCGAAAAAAGCTATCTTTTTTAATTTATATTTTTAAACGCTTTTTAAATAGCTTTTTAAGCATAGTCGTAGCGCAGGTGATCCAAAAAAATGCTTTTGAGGTAATATTGTGGGTGGGGGAGCCGATAAAATTTTAAAAATATCGAATTTTTTAAAACTTTTTTAATTTATATAAACCTTTAATCTTATCGAAAGTTTAAGTAATAAATTTTTGCAATAATAATAATATTAAATAAAATTTCATCATAATTCACCCCCCATCCAAAAACAGATTTTAGGTAACTTTTCATCGGTTATACTTTATCAGTGAAAATGTTTTTAGTTTTTTTCATTTATCATAGTGATCGTAGAAAGATAAAAAAATCTTAGAATGTGATTTTGAAGATGGGAAAGCAGAAAAAGATACCGATTTTTGAACTTTAAAAAAATCTTTTAGTTTACTTAGACATACAATGATAATTTTACTACAAAACTTCATCATAAATTTCCCCTCCTCACGAAATAAAAAGTAATCTAAGGTATTTTTTTCATGTATTATTATTTTTCCACTATTAAGAATAAATAACCACTGCCAAGAAAGTATTACAACTTTGTTGTCAGATTTTTTTCCTAAAATATTTTTGGTTTTCCATACGAAAATATAAGATAATTAAAACTAATACTATTATTCTAAATAGTTACTGCGTAGTTTTCAACTATTGATTTATATTACATTGTATTATTCGTTGATAATATTTGCTAACAATCAGAGCGAGGGTGAGAGAGAGAGATTGAGAGAGATTATACAGCAAATGAAATACATAAACTAATTGGATTTAATAATATTTATTCAAATCTTACTTACCTCTTACGACATAATTGAGTGGATAATTGTGTTCGGTTTCGTTAAGTGGGAGAGAAGATTGTAAAGGCCTTACCCTTGCCATTAGATCGATATAGAATTTAATCAATTAATACGAAGAACACAATCTGTCTGCATAATTTTGCGGCACAGATAGTATAATTTTATTATAACCCCTATATTCTATTAGCAATAAATTTTAATGAATATTTATATTATAGTACAATTTATTACGATACTTGCTAAATATACAAATACTGAGGCTCTATTTCCTACACATGATTCCTAATTAAACTTTCTTGTTGCTTGTTATATTCTATTTCTACTCGTTAAAAACACAACTCGTGTCACATAAACATGAATGCTATGTAACTTAGCAGTTGTAACGAAAAGGTGATTTTAAATTTAAAAGTTATCAATTCTATCTCTAAACTATCTCGGCTTTAAAATTTACCCTTTTCACTAAGGAATGTAAGTTAAAAAATATCTTTCCCACTACGATCTCTTTTTATAAAATAAATACAATTATTTTTTTTTTTAAATCTTCTAGATAAAATGATTAAACTTGAAATAAAACCGAGTTCAAAAAGAAATAAAATAAAATATACTACTTTATCAATTTTAGATTTAAACTATCATTTTATTTATAAAATGTTTTTAATAATAAATTTATTTAACACCGAATTCGGCGTCGATTAAACTACCAACTCACTAACTCTTAATTTGGTGCAATTTTTGAAGTTTATTTTCAATTTTTAAACGTTTATTACACTTTTCATATATTTAAAAAATATTGAATATTATTATAAGCTTTTATTTAACTTGCTTTAGTTATAATCAAATCTTGCAACTGTTATATCTTTTGATCTATCGTATGAAAATCAATGAAATTTGGTACACATATGCAACTTTGATGACAATACAATCCTACGGTGTTAGAATTTGCATACGACCCACCCACACACCCCTCCAACGAGCTACCCCTACGCTAAATTCATGCATGTTGCTTAAAATTTTCATTTCTCATGAACTATCGTATGAAAATGATTGAAATTTGGTACACATATGTAACTTCGATGTGTAAAAATAAATATTTTTTTTTTTTTTTTTTTTTTTTTTTTTTTTTTTTTTTTTTTTTTTAGTCTTTATAAACAAACAATAACATTCAGATATAAATACTATTAAAAATATTATTTGGATGTAAAAAGTTTATTGTTCATTAAGACTAAAAAGTAATTTTTTTATTTTGTTGTATTTTTTTTATATATTAAAAAAAATATAAAAATACGATGTATGAAAGAAACTATTCCCAAGAAACTCTAAGACGAGATGACCATGCACATTTGAAAAAATAAGAAAAATGATTAAGTACAGTAATATGGGTTTTCTGAAATTAAAGAATTCTTTTATTATAATAGATTTTCTAATTTGTTTCTTGGTACTTTACAGAATGACTTCAGACTATATATCATTACAATATATAAAATCTGATGTGGACACCACATGACTTCCTTATACGTCTATAAAATTATATATATATATATATATATACACACACATTTTTTAAAATGAAAAGTACATAAAATTTTATTTCATTAATAATTCCTGATATTTTTTCATATTTATTTTTTTTATTGTTATTATTGAATTATTATTTTATGTAAAACTTTTTTTACAATTAGAGGTTAATAATTATTAATAAATCAATATATTTAAATTAAAAAAACACAGACAAAAAAAAAGGAAATGAAGTCGTTTATGAACCTATGTGCCTTACCCTTCTAAGAACCAAAATTTCATTAATTAAAAGTTTATTTGGCTATAATTCTGGAACCAATGAAAATAAGTGCCACTTATGATATATCGTTGATAAGCTCTCAATAAAGGCTTATTACTTCAGTTAAAAAAAAAAAGTCCAGAATCCAAATTTTTTAATTTTGGGCTTCTTTCGACACTTTTGGTTAAATCGATTGCAATCAAAAGGGGAGGTGCACAACCAGATGTTACAACAGTCCTAAATCTAAAATTTCAACATCCGACGGCTAAACGTTTTTCAGTCATGTGAGATATATACGTACGTACCTACAGACGTCTCGCTGGAACTAGTCAAAATGGATTCAGGTATGGTCGAAATGCATATTTCCGTTGAATTCTGAAACCGAAATTTTTCGCGACTACAGTACTTCCTTGTACAAGGAAGTAAAAATCGAATGCTATTCAATGAACGTCAAAAAAATGAAAAAAAAATGAAAAGAGATTTTGAAATCGTTGATGAAAATAAATATAATTTTCCTTTACAATTGTGTTCCATGTGGGATATCTAAAAAATAAGTAAATGGGACTACCGGAGAAATTTTCCTCAAAAAGATTAAAAAAATAACTATTACGGTATTGTTAAACTTTCTTGGAAAACGGATTCCTAGCCTAAGAAATATAAAAATACTGGATGAATAAATTTAGTTCATTCTAATTATTTATCTTAATGAAAATTAAACTTCAACTTTATACTCAAAACCATTTTACAGATTTGAATATGTGTATAAAATTTAAATAAAAAACTTCAAAAATCCGGAGAAAATAAAAATGTCGATTAAAATTGTTCTTTTAATTTTCGAACCCCTTTAAGAAAATATAAGACAAATCTAAATATTTTTAGGTGCTGGAAAGTTATACTTGTAAAATTTTTATTAAATCTAACACCAGCCAACATATGACAATGATCCTTCCTTCTACACTCCCATCACTTTTGACACTTTTTGTCTTAACTTAATAACATAAATGTTCCATATGCAACAATCATCATAAATTTTAGATTTTTTGTTCCACTTAATTTTAATTATTGATGTAAATAGACATCAACACACAAATATAAAAACGATCTAACAGTTTTGTTTTTTCATTTCTCGACGTTTCGTGACGATCTGAGTCTAAAAAAAAAAAACAAAATGAAACAGCCATTTTTGAGATTTAATACGATTACACTATACTTTCCTATTGTTTCTCCAATATTATTGCCGAGAAAGTAAAAATAATCGAAATAAAGAACTAATTGCGTTTGAATCTACTGAAATAACTTTTCGTTGAATCTGTTGCTTTTTATTTTTGAATTTGTTCAAAAACAAGTTTAAATTGTCAACCCTATCATGATATATTGTAAAAGTTTATCTAAAACACTTCGTGACGGTGCTTTTGAAAATCTGACCTAAACTGAATCATTTAACGTATATTTTACTTGAAAATAAGTTAAGTAACTTCTGTAAAGTTTAAATAAAAAGGTGTTTAGCCTTACTTTGTATTAATGCCTTTGTATTAGCCACCAACCACACTAATACAAATTCTTAATAAAAGAATTGCATAACTGCTTAAAAGTAGTAGTAGATATGTAAAAATCGAAAACTGAAAATTATATAAAATAATAATTTTAAGTTCAGACGTTTTAAAAAATGTTACTTTTTGTGTATGATTTAAAAAAAAAATTAAATAAAAATTCCATTAATTTTAATCCATTTTTAGGTATAATACCCTCTAGGTTATCAATATTTCCCCTCCAAAATTAATATTTAATAGAATCAATGTTTGTAATGCACAAAATGCCACACACATCATTCTATAATTTTAGATCAAATGGTATTGGAGATGGAAAGCAAATAGATGCCGTATATAATAGTATTGCAAATAAAGTTTATCCAATTTTGAACTCATAGGCTCTACATATAGTAAACTGTTCTTTTAATCACAAAATTAAAAAAAAAGATTTTGAAAAATAGAATTAATGCTTTAACAGTTAATTTTATTAATATTTGTTACTTTTTTACAAAATTATCCCTAGGTTAAACGCAAATACCTAACAACTTTTAAATAACCAGTAACTAATTATTAACCTTTAATTTTAATAATATTATTTAAATTATTAACTTAATTTTAAATATGGGTCAATCTACAAGAAATACTATCGGTATAATAATAATCCATTCACAAGAAATATAAAAGGTAAGAACCTGCATCTTTTTAAAATAAGAAAAGAAATATAGATAGGCTAACAACGTAGAGACAACTACCGACCGAGCGTGTAATAAGCTATCTAGAACGTTGAATATGTATTATTTTTTACCTTAAGTTTATAAAACTATATTTCTTTAAAATAATGAATTAATAATTTTTTAAACAGATTTTTAAATCGTTCTAAAATTATAAACCCAGCGAAGTGAGATCCTATTTTAAATTGATTTACACCTCCTCTATTTGTGGCACAGTTACGGTCCAATAGGTTTTTCAATTTTCATGAAATTTGTATAAGGTAACTCGTTATGAAAGTGGATGACGTATGGTAAGGCTTTTTCATTGAATTTTCTGATCCAATATAGCGGCTGGTATCTCTCTTAGATGAAAAAGCATAGTAGAGAAGAAAGTTTTGCTATTAATCCACTGCTGGTAATAGTTCGAACACGTGATTTTCTCTCAACTCCTGACAGCACATACCTATAATATTTATATCTAGTTTGTCTGTTGTCTTAGCGGTTACACATAAGATTACTGACAGGTATATCTGCAAGTACGTGGTTTTTCGAACTATAAAAGGTATTCCAGATCTTGATTATAATTCTAGAATATAAAGTTCTAACATCTAGAATATCATCCTATACGTACTAATATAAGTACTCTCTTACATCATCAACAAATTAAATATATTGCGTTCGATAGAGAAGTATAGATCATGTTTCCCAACCTCCAAAGTAATGTTCAAAAGAACTGGAAAAATAACATCCATATCCTTACTTAAAACAAATTATTTTAAAATATTTAATTATATTATTAATAGTTTAATCAAAGAAAATATTAATTACTTTTAGTCTTATTTACGACAATTTTATTTGCGGCTTTTAAGAAAAGCCGCAAATAATAGCTTGATCTTGAAGTGTTCACATGTCTGCTATCTTGAATAAAATTTTACAATAGATAAAGTATATACATTACCAATCAATTGTTTTATTATTAAGATTAATCGTAAAATAGTTGCAAAAACTGAATTAAAAATGAAAAATTTCTCTTAATCTGATTTTCTTTCTTGGTTTGCTCTTTTTAATCTAACAGATAGTTTTTTTTTTGTTTACTTTATTTTTTTATATAAAAAGTATGTATTTAAAAAAATATATTATACTCATCTGAAATATTAATATAAATAGAAAAAATAATTAAAAAATTAATGTTTTTGATAAAAAAAGTTGTTATATATTCCTGGCATTTTTTTTATTTATTCTTACATAGTGGAAAAATAATGATACATGAAAAAAGTTTAAAAAATCTATATTTTTAAACTTTGATCGGCTCCCCCATTCAAACATTACCTCCAAAGTATTTGTTTTGGGTTTATGTTGACAAAATTTAAGAAAATTGTAAAGAAAATATCTATCTATCCCACCCATAGGAAATATTGACCCCAAATTTCTACCAATAAATTTCTCTACTTACACGAGTCTGTACAAAATTTCATCAAAATAGGTTTATCCAGTCAAAAGTTAATAAACATCAAACATACCAACACACGTATGAACGAATATTCCCAACTTTCCTTTTTGTTTTTTGGAGACCCTATATTATGAAACGTCGAGAAATGCAAAAACCCAAACCCCATTTTTTAACTGATTACCGTGCTTACCTTGTTACAGCATAGCTCTAGAGTTATGATCCCTGGAAAGCAAAAACCAAGAATAAACATTTATGTATTTTAAAATTCCAGGTAATCAAGTACTCAAGATCTGGTTGATGTTCGAATTGATAAGAATTGTTTATAAGTTTCATTTTAAGATGGCGATAAATAATAAAATAATAAAATATTTAAATCATCTATGAGCACGTTGAAATTTTCAATTAATTTTTTTTCTTATATCTTCTACTTAAGTTACCAGGAAGAAATTTATTACGGGAGCTACCCACTGGCAACTTTTTAAAAATTTATGCATTTTAATGAAATTAAGAGTTGATTGAATATGAAACAAACCAAGTAGATTAGAAAAACTATAAATGAGTAATTATTTGATTGATCGTAATACTTCCTCTATCTTTAATAAAGAATTAGTATAAAAGATTAAGTATAATTTTGATATTCGTTTTGAACTGTTAAAAATTTATATCAAGGTATTGTTATGAATATCAAGATATCGCTTCGTATACCAAAGAAAAAAACAAACACACAGTTGAACTGTACATTCTTTGATTGGAATAATTAAAAATGTTTAAATTTTTAACCGATTTCAAATATAAAGAAATCCTTAATTCCAGCCTTTCCCCCTTACCAATGAACGAGATATATTAACAAAATTAAAAAAAAAATTTATTGACTAAAAGGGGAAATTAATTCTTTGCATTTTAGCATCTTTATCAGTCTTTCTTAGAATGCATGTAAAACATCTCTTATGTACGAATATAAGTAGAACTAGTCAGAGTGACTTTCAAAAGATGATAATGTTCACTAAATAGCAAATTTCTGTGAAGAACTGAAAATCTGTATTTTTAGGTTTGGTATAACGATCCTGACCCCCGTAAGGGAAGATATCCTCACTCAACCCCTCTGTTCTTAGTTCTTAGGGCTTTACCGGAGGTCATCTTTGAAACCTCGGCTTTTGACATTTTCCAGTCCACGTCGGCCAGGATGCCACTGATGCGAATGACACGAGTGACATTCCCATAGCTGTATTACTATTTAATGAACTCAAAACAAAACATATCTCACTGAGTCTTAAGTAAGACTGAAAGGACTTAACTAAACAAAGAACTTGAACTACCTACCCGTAGAAGGTAAAAGTAAGTTCAACAAACAACACGAAACATAGAAATAATAATATTTTTATGTTACACAGAGCTATAACAACACAGTAACATTAAAACAAAACAAAAACAACAACAAAAATATAATTTATAATATAAAACGTAAAAAACAAAATACAAGAGAAATCCAAGCAGAGTTCTAGATCCTCTCAGCAATCCTTTACTTTGGCAACTAAATACTCTCCACTATTGGCCATTCGGCCTGGCTTCTCCAGTTCACACGGAGATTCAACGACCCGGTAAAATCAAGCCGACAGATGGTCTCCGTATGCATTAACTCGTATTTCGAGCATTCATAAAGAACGTGGTAGGTGTAGTTCAGTTACTCACACCGAGAACAGATCCCAGAATCTACCAGGCCGATTTTCTGCAGTCTGTCCCTAAAAGTCACATATTTATTAGAGTGCACCCAAGAGGCGTCCCGTAAATCAACAACATTTAGAGAAAGATCATGCGTATAACGCCCACTATCTGTCTCATCCCATCTGGCCTGCTACAAGGCATTGCCATGTTATTCAATTTCTCGAACTTTATCCTAAATCAACTCACCGGACTTAATAGCAACATACCGCAGCTGCTTCACAGACGCAATCAAATCTATCGGTTTCACGCCTGCAATCACCACGACTGCCTCCCGTGAAATAGTACGGTAATCACCCCTAACTTTTATATTTTTGCCTAAACAGGCGCCGCGTATAGCATAGTAGCCTCGCACACGCCTTTATACAGGATGCTTATGGTCTTAAAGTTAAGACCCAATCAGGATTGACCACACGTCAAATACCGAAGAAGGCATTGCAGTCCCTCTCCGCGACGTGTTGAAGGTTCTTAAATTGTAATTTCTCATCAAGAAACACTACGAGGTACTTTTGAACTTGAACATACGTTATACGTTGGCCTGCCATCAATAACGCCCATTGTTAGCATAAGCCACGATGCAACACCCGCTGAGCAACCTCAGCCGCACGAGAGAATCAAACTCCACGACCCACAATAATGGACCCAACACACTGCCCTGGGGACATCCTTTAGACAGCGTCTTGCCAACCTCATGCCTGCCCTTGCGGAGCAGCACATCCCGATGACTGAAGTACAACTCTCACTCTCACCCCAACCGACCGAACAAGAAGCTCCGCTGTTATTCCGCCGGTACCTTACCCCGACCTAAACTAGAGATAGCTTGACGCACCTCAGCCTCGGTCATCTCCAAGCACACTGCACCCCCGCCTAACTGAGCGACCTCTCGCCGCACCCGCAGATGGTATGCGGTCTCTCCAGCTTCCAGCAATTTGTTGCCTTGATAATAGCTATGCCAATTTCAAATATGATTTTATATTTCACTAGGTTATCACAACCTTTTTTTTTTTTTTGGTTATTGTACCTTACACATATACACCGATATGAATTTGAGTAGGTGTATTCAATATCTATTCACGACCAAATTAATCTATTTCAATGATTATTTCTTTTTGTATATTTTAGAGGAAATTCTTCAAGTGATTCTGCAGCAAATTTTTATCGGAAAACAGCTTTTTCAAAAGAAATCTACATGGTCATATAAAAAATTAGAAAATATGTTTTATTTGTTTTTAACGTTGCTGTTATTTGATTGTTGGTGTGCAAATACATCCTAATTTCATTCCAATTATCAAAATATTTTATCAGGGACAAAATAGTTGAAAACTTAGGGTAAATAATGGATAATTATTTCCCCATTTCAAATCGACGTAGTCCATGCACAGTAATACTCTCTTAACATAGTTTTGCTTTCCATTTATTTTCCTTTTTTCATTAAGAAAAGGTTTCTAGCCTTTTTATTTTTTCATATGGGATTTTTTTTTGTAGATTTACAAATACTTTTTAATTAAAAAGAGAATAATCTTTAAAGAATAATAATGTTAATTTAAAAAAAATTAAACTAAATTTTTTAAATAATACTGTTTAAATTATTCTTTGTTAAATTTCAAATTTTTGAAATTTTTAGTAACTTTTGTCTTAAAGTTTTGTCAGTAAGTTTTAGATAGTTTGGTGCTGACTATAGAAATCGTAGTTTACAAAATAATTCAAGAGTGATGTATTTTAATTTTTATAGATTTTATGAAGATGATCTTTTTGTTTATTAATTTTAAAGGTGAAAATAAGTTTCCATAATTTTAATGTTCCTTCATATTTTTGATGTGATGATAGCTACTAAAAACATTCATGATAATAATATTTAGTACTAATATAACGAATTACATTTGTATTTTGTTTAATATATATATATATATATATATATATATATATATATATATATATATATATATATATATGATATATATATATATACATTTAATTGTTGAAATTTTACAGTTTAATAAATTTTTATTTTATTTGTAGTAGATCGATTCCTGTCTGGGCTGTCTTTAAAATTACTTTAATACTTTTTTCTATATTCTTAAAATTCAATCAAAACCATTAACTGCTTTGTGCAGCAATAAAAACTCGTTCAAATTTTTTGCAACATAGAATTCTTTGTTGTTTCTGATAGATTCCATTATGACGTTTTTATATCTAATTGTGCGTTCAGATGGAAATTGTTTTACTGATTGCAGTTCTTTGTGCAAGTAACCAATATGAATTAGACAAAACAATCAATTTGAAATAATAATTTAACCTTTATTTCATTTTTCCTATTTTGTAATTTAAAGTACTCACTTGTAAATGTAATGAAATAGATTATAATTTTAAAAATGTATTTTTAAATGTATAATTTTTTTACAGTGATTGAACAATTCTATTTGCTAATTCATTTTTGTATTAAAGTTTATCATAAATATGGTTACATTAAAGAGTTAAAATGATAAACTTTAAAACATGAATGAATTAGCAAATAGAATTGTTCAATCATTGTAAAAAATTATCTCATTTGCGCTGTTGAACAATCATAATTGTGATTAGACAAAGGTAATTCAATTAAGATTAAAATATAAAAATAAAAAATAGAAAAAAATTGCTCAGTTCTACGTAAGAAAACTGTCTGTTTGTTTCCGACGTCCTGACTATATCGCAGTCAGAAACGCACTGATTTTTGTAGTAAAACCCATATATACGTTCGATTAACCGGTAGACTCTACATACACGCATAAAATTCCAACTCACTCACCATTGTGTCTCACTGCATAGAAGCGTATGAAAAACGATACACACTCAACATAACCTCAAATTGTTTTCGATTTTGAATTTAGCTAACTCAAGAACGACTCAACCAATTTCAACAAGTTTTCACATGCACTGCTTTAGATTCATTACTACAGCATACCTAATTTCCACCGAACTTGATCGGGTAGTTTTGATGATTTTTGAGTCACAAAACTTTACTCATAGGCTTATATATATATATATATATATATATATATATATATATATATATATACATATGCTTATATATGTATAAGGAAACCTCATTTTATATGAATGGTGTTTTCGTGCCAATCTTACCTCCAAATGTAAAGAAAATTCATTTTTACTCCCCACTCGCATCATGCAACCGAAAGTATTTATTCTAAAGTTTTCTTCAAAAAGTCGGTAAAAAGCAAAATAAATTTAAATTAACACATCATCAATCATAAAACCGCACGTATAAAATATAACAATAATGAAAATATAAAAGTATTTTTAAAATTAAAAAATCGATATTTGTATAAAAGAAAAAAATTATGAATTATTGTTTACACTTATACAGAAAACGCACTCTCGCAAGAAAATGAAGCTTATTGCCTTGTAAACAGCAATCTAAAAAAGTAGCTGGTATTCTATGCTATTACATGATCGTTATATGACATTTTCCTTTCCGTAACAGTAGATTTGCCAATTATTAAAATAATTTATCAAAAATAACCATCATCTCCGTATTAATAATAATTCATTTTTATTATTTTACGGATTTTTTTAAAACTGTTATAATATTTTTTTTTCAGTTTTAAAAAATAATCATACTTTATTGAAATGCTTGAAAATGGCTGATACTTGAATATTGTTAACTAATGATCAAATTAGTCTAGGAGAATAAGAAAATTTTAAGTATTTGATAAGTACATAATGTTTTTCTCAGGTTTATGCAGATTAAAAATTAGTTTTAAAAAACAGTCTTTTCTTTCATTTTTCTTTGGTCTTTTTGTAATACAAACTTCTGTAATGAAATGAATGTAATCTTTAATAGATTTATGTAGCATAAACTTATATAGGTTCATACAGAAAGAAAGTGGTAATAAAATGTCATAGTAGATTTATCACAGTCATTACAAAATAACATTCAAAACTAACCAGGAAAGATATAAAGCATCAAGTATAAGCAATGTAGTATAATATAATACCGCACAAGTTAGTATAATAAAGTATATTATAAAGTAGTATAGTAGTGAGTATAACTACTTTATAATATAATGTAGTATAAAGAACAGTGAACATACATACTAGTTCACGCTCTTTGAGAGAGTAAATGCAGAGATTTAATTCGTTCTTTTAATAGAAACTGAATGTATATGCTGATGTCAAGTGATTTTTGTCTAGAGTTAGTCGATAGTTGTCTAGAATCGTATATAGAGTAGAATAGAGAGTTATTCAGGTAGTATAATATCAATTTATGTTCATTGCTCAATACCAAAATTTAATAACGTTCTTTAAATAAAAACTGAATGTATGCGTTGAATAGTTAACTATAATTGAATTTGAAACTGTATATATTTATTTCAATTTTTTTTTTCTTTAGTTATTCGATTTCACATAAAAAAGGTACGGATAAGCAAGGGTAAATGTTGCGATGGAAGGAAATCTCGTATAATAGCAGATAAATGGAATTTTGATTGCAGAAAATAAGTTGATAAATAATCGGTAAAAAAAATTCATTTGGTAATGATTGACAAAATACGATGTCAGCCCTCTAAGCTTTACCTACCCTTTGTAACATGACAATCATTAATAATAGAAAAAAGCAACTCGGATTATTACTTATGGTGACTCAGGTGGTTTAAACGCAGCACAACTACTAGAAGGACTGAGATCGATAATAAAATAAAACAAATTAACGTCCTCCTTTTAAAGGGGAATGTAACATGTGTTTGTTTAAAAATTACATAATATCGAGAAAGTTAATTTGGGAATTAAACTAAGCAAAAATGTTCGTTAATACTGACACTTTTGTAATTTTAACGATAAATTTATATGTTAAGAAAGTATTGAAAATATCTTAATATCTTATATCTCCTTAAATGACGATAAAAGGATCAAATTAATTTTTCAAAATCAGGATATTTTACTTCAATTGATGTGTAAAACTGAACCTTTTCAGGAATGTTTAATACAAGTTTAGTAATTTTCTTTAATACTACTCCTAAGAGTGATTATCAAGATTAAATAAAATTGTATTTTACTTTTCTAGAACATAGCTAGAATACCTAAATTAAAGGGAAAAGTATGGTGAACGAATCAAAAATGGGGTATCGAGTGTTTTGCAAATTTTTACGTTTTAGGTTCCAACTAACTCATCTAATACAAAAAAAAACATATATGTGCGTACGTACGTACGTATGTGTTGCAATGCTTTTGGCCTTATATCTCAGGATTGACCGAACCGATTTTCTTCAAATCTGGCTCAAATATTTCTATATATGGAGCATTGATTACATTAATATTTTTTCAAAATTTAATAAGAGGTGGGGATACACGGAAAATAAAGAATTTAAATTTTCCTCAGAGACATTTAAGAAAAAACTTTGGCAAATTTGTTACCTACATCACATATATAAATAATAAAAAAAAATATTTTTCAAAAATCAACCATCTCTTAAAATTGAAATATGTACTTTACCTCCCTTCGGTTTTAATATTTAATTTTTTTTGTCTTTTATAGTTCATATATTTTGAGGCTATCAAAAAATGTCTACAATTTTTGAAAATTATAAACCGCCGACACAGAAACCTTTATTTTGAAAAAATTTACATTCTTGTTTTAACCTTTATTGTTAGAAACATGAGATTCAGCATACATAATAACTCTTAACATTCTATGAAAACACATCTTGTTTTTCCTTTGAAAAGAAGTGAAACTGGATAATAGATAAATTTCATATTTGCCGTTTTTTTTTTTTTTAAACATGTGTATATTTAAAACACAATACAATATTATAACCATGCTTTCCCTGAAAATTACGTTGAATTTTTAACACGGTGAATAGAAATTCATAATTCAAAACAAATAATAATAACAAAATTCTTGAAAAGGGTTTTCGTAATTCTTTTTAAACCATACTTATAAAAAAAAAAGATCTAGTATTTTGAGTTAACATACTAGTAGTGATGGAAACATTTCAATCAACGTGATTTAAATGATTTTTTAGAATCTCTGATTCTAAAAAGGATGACCAATTATTGCATTATCTTCCCAACTACACCGATATAGATTTTCACAGCTTTTCCAGTAAAAGTTTTATTTTATTTTTATAATAAAGGTTTAATTATAATTAACAAAGGAAATTTTCCCCAAACTTTTTTTAAATCTTGGGGTCCTCGTATAAATGGAACTATTTTATTGATTACCAAAATAAGATTTAACCATAAAAATTTCCAAATATGAAACAAATTTGTAGTTATTTTTGTTGGCTCCCTTACGTTGTGGGGACAATTTAGTAAAATATTTTTTTATAAAGAAATGATCCTTAAGAAAAAAGTTTTTTTTAAAAAACTATTTAACAATATTGAAAATATAATGTATAACTTTTATGATAGTAATGAAAAATATTGCTTCTTTGTTTTGGGTCTGGGGTATACTAAAGAGGACAAAGCTACTTAAATTTTAATTACCCTTAAAGTGAAAAGAAATTTAATAATACTACACAACATGATTTTTTTTATAAATAATATAATACTTTATAAAAAGTATTTTTCCATCAAAGAACATGTATTTCAGATAATCGTATTATAACTGTAAAGATGTATTATTAAGAAATATTAGAAAATTTGCCATCAGTAGTAATACATTTAATAATTTTTTAAGCAAAATAAACTTATTAAGAAACAACAATTTAAGCTGAATAATATATTACTGAAAAAACGATATTAAAAAAATAAAATGAGTAATAATTTTCTTTTGACAAGAGGTATTTCATTTTGATTTATTGAAAAGGTTGATTTAATGCTATTAATCTGTCTTGTAGACAATTCAACGTCTGCATACCACGACAAGATTGTTGCCACGAACACATTTTGAAGGGAAACAGCAATGATTCATTCTGACGCCTTTCAAACTCCTTTTACCAAGATATTACTTACATAGAGGAAATTTGTCCAAGAATACCTCTCTTGTTACACTACTTTACTAACTCTGCTTACAATTTATCAAATAGTTTGAAAGATATAATGTACAAATATAGATAAAATAAATAGTATCATATTTTAAAATATGTAATAAAACAAATTTGTATTTTTATTTGAAATCTTATTGGGGGGATCTTTGGTTAGAAGTAACTGGTGGAAATTGTAATTAAAATAAATATTCTCAATTTCATGAAATTAATATAAGTTCCCTTAATTAATGTATTTCTCATTTTGATGAAGTATTAATGTAAAAAATCATTAGCCATATCAATTGTTCTCGCTAATGCTCCATCACCCGCTTTTGAACCGCCAAAAACAATTAAAATATACTTTGTTTCAGTTTTTCTAAAAACTGTTTTTGTTTTGTATAATATAAAATAGATATTTCCCAATATCTTATAGTTTATCAATAAAATGGTTTTTAATAGCCTCATTAGGTGACTAATAATAATTCGAATAATGAACTTGTGTTTGGAATACAGTACGACAAATTTTATATTCTTTGTTGTTGGTGAATATTTTTATTTTTGTTGTAATACAGATATAAAGAAACTGGTGAAATATTGTATGACTTTCCTGGTTATTAACATAAACCGAATTATATTATATAAATTATATCACAATATTCCTTTACAAAATTTATAAAAATTAAAAGTGTTAGAGGCAAAAGCAGAACATATATTTTTAAAGGTGGGAAATAAATTTTAAGAAAACTTTTTCTTAACATATTAATATTCTTATATAAGTTAAGCTTAAACATATTTGCTTAAGTAAAGGTTTCTATAAATCTAGCGCTTCCTTCGATAAAGATTTAAAAAAAGAAAATTTTCTTTATTTTAGGTTGGAGTCTAGATTTAAAAAAAAATTAAATACGTATGAGGAATAAACTTTTAAAAGATTTATGAAAAATTTTTAAACCGAAAGATGATAGCGCAAAAGAGCAGAAAATTATATTTTGATTTTAAGAGTGAAGATTGAGTTTTTAAAAATATTTTGTATTATTTATGTATGCATTATAAGTAGTAAAGTAGCTTTAGTAAAGTTTTCTCAAAAACCTCTGAAGATAATCGAACTTTGCTTTTATAACATACCCCACTAACCAATTGAACGAAATTTTGAAAAAAAAAATTAATACGATCAATCCCCCGTATATAGAAATATTTTAGCCAAATTTAAAGAAAATTGGTTCGATCAATCCTGAGTGATAAGGCCAAAAGTAGTGTAAGATATACGTACGTAGATATATAAATACATATGTATTTGTTTGGTCCAGATGGACTAGTTGAACCTAAAAGGTAAAGATTTGTAATTTTTTCCTATTTTTGACGAGATCACAATTCTTTACCCTTTAATACAGTTATTCTAGCCGTATTCGCTGGGAAAGTTATTTATATATAAATATATAAAGTAGTAGTATAAGTGAAAATTTGACAATCATCTCGCAGATGTAAATCACAGATCCATCAGCATTAACATAAACCTTGATATTCTCCAGACAGACAAAAAGGACCACATCTTAACATTTGAACAGAATAAAATATAAATACATACAAAAATAGACAATGACATACCAAACAAACAGTCAAATTCAATTTTCACACCCAGATTTCAAGAATATTCCCAATATGTCTTTGTTTGATTAAAAATAAACCACCCCTGATGACGACAGTGTGAAAGTAACAGTTATCAAGGATAGTCGTAAAGACGACAAGAAAGCTTTTTAAATAAGTTTTTTAAAAACATTTGTACAAGATTTAGTTAGGTTAAATTAAATTTTATCCAATAATGTATCAAAGGATTAGCAGTTCTTGAATATATGATTATAATTTGAAAAAGCTAATTCTTTTAATTCAACTTTTTGAATTCGGAATTAAAAATAAATGCACACTTTACTAACCCTTAATTTGGTTTAATCAACTTTTATTATTTTAAAAAAATACTACTATTTTTATTTAAAATATGAATAGGCTTACAATGAACGTTGTCAATAAAACGCAGAGATGAAAAAAGTACATCTTGATAAAAATAAGAAAATGAATGGGAAGAAACAACATTATTTAACTACTACAAAGCGTAAGCTGTGGCTCTTTAAAATGTGTGAATCAATATTACTTTTTTACTCAAAAATTTTCAAAATTATTTTCTTTAACATGAATTTTCACACTACAATACATTGAACGACATCAGATTTTATATAAATACTATAATAGTTTAGTACTAAGTAATGAGGACAAAAAATGAAAATATGTATTCTTCTATACAGGCAGTATAAATTCTCGTTTAAAATATTTTCCAAGTTATGCAGAAGCATTTACAACAAAACCATCAGAGGAATTTCCTTTACAAAATAAAACAACAACCATCAAAATATATGCCCATTTTATCGTAAGATTTAACATACACAATAAAACGCTGGAGAAGTATTGTATGACTTTCCCGGCTACGCCGGTCAAGTAATGATTATTAAAAAAAGATTTAAGCATCAAAATTCCCAAATTTCAAATATTTATTTTTATTTTTGAGGCTTCCTGAATCTGTGGGAAAGTTCTGTATATAAGGAACCCTAAAAAAATTAAAAGAGAATTGCTTAAAGATATTGAAAATATAAAATATAACTTTTATGAAAGTAATGAAAAAAACTTGCTTTTCATTTTTGGTCTGCAATATAATATAGGTTTCAAAGCTACCTAAATTTTTGTAATTTTTTAGTGATGATGAAATATAAAAAAATAATTTAATAATTATTGAGAAATCTGGGGTAAAAGCAAAAAATTAGGGACGAAAAACATACTATTTCATGTTTGGCATAATATAACTTTCTTAAACAGATAAAAGTTTTACACAAAATTTGTGAACAACTTGATTCTGAATAAAATCCACAGAAAATAAATACAGATGTAAGAATTTTGATGTTTATTAAAAACAAAACATATAATGTGGCAGATTTTAACTAGTATTAAACGAAACAAAATTTTCAATATTACAAAACAAAAAAATTAAATATTTTAGAAAAATAACAATTACAAATGCAAACAATAAAACCAACTTAACAATTTAATAAACAGTTAAAAATACTTTTTTTCATATAATAATGATTTCAAGTGGTTCCACAGGAAGTAGTCCAGAGGGGATAAGTCAGGCGAACTACCCCAGATGCCTCAAAAACTACTAAAAATGCAATTGAATATACCTTTTTCAGTTTTTAATATCATATGAGACAACTAGATTTACCCCTTAATTTGGGTCCAAAAATTAAAAATCTGGCTTAATTTTATCGAAAGGAGTTGAAATCATGGTGAAATCTTTCGCCGACCTATACTCGTAACGAAGCGTTTCCAAACCTTTATTTATATGAATTCTTTATTTTTACCAGTACAACATGTCCTGAAAGTTTGTTATATTCTTTGTGAAACATCCTGTTTATTAATAATCCTTAGGAATTAACTGTACAAGGAAGTACTGTAATCGCGAAAAATTTCGGTTTTCAAATTTCAACGGAAATATCCATTTTGACCATCCTTGAATCCATTTTTACTAATTTCGGTGTAACATCTGTACGCACATCCCGTATGTACGTATCTTGCATAACTCAAAAACTATTGGCCGTAGGATGTTGAAATTTTGGATTTAGGACTGTTGTAAGATCTAGTTGTGCACCTCCCCTTTTGATTGCAATCAACTGAACCAAAGTTTCCAGAAAAGCCTAAAATAAAAAAAAAAATTGAATTTTTTACTTCTTCTTAATTGCAGTAATAAGTCCTCGTTGAGTGCTTTTCTAGATATATCATAAGTGGTACTTACTTATATTGGTTCCAGAGGTATAGCCAAATAAAATTTTAATTATTGAAATATTTGGTTCTTACAAGGGGAAGGCACGTCGCCGAGAATTCGACTTCATCTCCTATTTTTTAACTTTTATTTTAATTAAAATATATTGATTTCTTAATAATTATTACGTAAAAAAAATATTTACGATAAATAATAATTCAATAACAACAACAAAAAAATATATATGAACAAATATCGGAAGATATTAATAAAATTTTAGTTTTTTTAATTTAAAAACAAATGTGTGTATGTAATTTAATTATAAAAGACGTACTCGTACAAGGAAATCATGTGGTGACCAAATTTTTTCATCTTGGAAACCACTGAAAATTAATTCTAATTTTTATCAACAATTAAATGCGGTATTTATAAATATCTGATAAACATTTATAAAGTTTTTTCGCATTTTTTAGATCAGGAGATTTAAAAATTTTAAGATATGTTTAAAAAAAGCATTTGGAAGGGAATAAGAATTTGACTAATCTCTGTCATAAGAGTAAAATTTCATATGTGTAATGATTCATCATATTACAGATTTGTTTGAATTCCTTAATAATCAGTTTTACAATAAGTTGTTTTAAAAAGCCAGATAAATACTGTTTAGGTATTCTAAAGAATGAATTTTGTTGCATAAAGAACATCGTACACCAATGGGTAACGTTTGGTAAGTTGACCAGGAGAGAATTCTATTGTACACAAACGAAAACTTAGTAATCAGACTGTAGTAATAAAAAAATTATAATATCTTTTTATTCATATTAAGTATTAATTAATTTATTTACATGTCGATACATATCATCCTCATCTCATTATATCATGGGAGTTGCTTATTGAATTAATATTATATTATAATATATATATATATATTTATTGAAATAATATTTGTTAAAAGAAATAATATTCCTTTTGCTCTGTCGTTAACTGAAGTGTAAAAACGTCCGTTTCACTTTATTTGAGACGATGAAAAAAACATTTCACTATTTACTCAGCCCATTAAAATAATAAACTCTTATAAGTTTATATATGTTTGCTCTCCATGCACGTATATATTAAATTCTTCTCATTTTATTTTATTTTTTGTATGTAAATCTAGTACATGCCTTAAAACAACTTTTTTTTATAAATTAAATTAATTCCGTATTCAGAAGAAAATATTAGTTTATAGCGCAGTTGCTAAAAAGAAAAGATATATTAAGCATTTCTTAAAAGAATAGCATTTATGAAACTTATCTGTCATTATTATAATACTATTGTATAATAATATGTATAAACTTTATTTTTTTTTACTGACTGATCATTTCATAAATTACTAGTGTTAAATAATATTAAATTTTGATATAAATTTTAGATCAGTATCACAAATTTATAACTTACAAATTAAAAGATATATTCACCGGAACAATTTGATTTGATGACCTACATCATCTGATTTTAAAAACATTAACTAATAGTATAGGTTTGTACTGTAGTTGGCCAGTGGAACATAGAAATGATATAAGTAGTTCAAACCGTCAAGAGATTTTGTTCCACAACTTATGATATGAATACATTAGTCTGATTAAATGCCATTACAAAAAAACCCATAATTTAATTTATTTTATTAACTAGTTTGAAAAGTTTGAATCGGTTACATTTGGATTATAAAGTTGAAAGCTTACGATTAATTGTAGCACTGAGTTAGAACTTCATCGGTAAGAGGCGGCGAAGTCAAGGAACTACGTTTACAGTTCTAAACATGACCTAACCTAACAGTGAAATGAAAATGGGAGGAAAAATAGAATAAGCATGAAAACTTAGTTAGTTAAGCATGAATCTTAGTTAAATTAGATTAGTAATAAAGATACTTTCAAAAAATACACTGAATTTTGATAAGACAACATTTTTTCCATTTGATGAACCGCTGGACTCGAATATGTCACTATATTCATGTTTTGATGTACCTTTACGAATCGTGCCGCTAGATAGCAGTACTTGATAGTACTAGGTAGCGCAAAAAAACCTTTATAACGTATTCGAAATAATAAAATTTAAAAGAAAATATGCTACAGCTTGTTTTTAACAATAAATGCTGTTATGTAAATGAAAGTACTGATGATGAAACAATTTTTTTAATTCCCATCACTTCTTTAAAAAAAAATTATAATATTAGTTTACAAGAAATTATACTAGTTTTTTTTTAAAAAAGGAATATATAAAACAGAAATAAAACCGATTGGTAAAATCGAATTTAATGATAAAAATCGAGGGTTACACTTACAAAGTAATAAACGCAATATTACATCACGGATTTTTGATTCATAAAGGTCATTATACAAGCTTTATTAAAAAAGGAAAAATATGACTATCAACAAAAAAAATTGGCGGTTAAATTTAATTTGTTTATTCTAAGGCAATAAATTTTTATAATAAATCCATAAGATAACAATCAGTAATTCATATTCATAAAAAAATAAAAGCATATAACAAAACGCAATGATATAAAAAAACAAAAAAACAATGAAATTGTAAACCGCACGGTAAGAGACTCGCATTTCTTCCGGTCAAAAACAAATATTTCTGCAATATAAATAAAACGGTTTTTAAAAATTTATAGTGATATCAAAAAAGGTAAGACACTACATTTCTATTATCAAAATCTGTTATTAATTTATAATTTTCTTTAAAAAAAAAAAATATGTTAAATATATGTAAGAGACAGTAAATCCATATAATAAGTTCCATATAAGCAAAAAAAAAAAAAAAAAAAAAATTGTTACAAAACTCTTACCGGCTCCATTTTATTTATGAATCAACGAATAATCATAAGAATTGTATTATTTCTGTAAATGTGATATGTATTACATATAAATTGTCTATAACATGTATTGAAGTATTTTTTTTTAAAGAAAGTTCTAAATTAATAACAGATTTTGGTAATATAAATGTAGTGTCTTCCATTTTTTGATATCAGTATCGTTTTGTGAGAAACAGCTTTATTTATATTGCAGAAATATTATTTTTTTGAGTGGAAGAAATGATATTTGTGAGACTCTTACCGTACGGTTTACAATTTCATTGTAATTTTTTTGGATACATATTTAATAAATAAATAAGAAAATTTTCTTAATTTATTTTTAAATTGTGCACAATAACAATCTTACTTAAAAAATTAATTACTTTTATATTAATTTACTTTGTTTCCTGTTAAACTTGATGTCTATTCTTTAATAACCAGTTTAGTACCGTATTCTGTTCCAATATACGTAATTTTCTTGCCAATCTAATTAAATTGAGCAACCGTCTCTTGTCTAGCCAAATTCTTCAAAACATCTCTGAATATAGCTTTCTATTTAAGTCTCTTTTTACTTTTTTTTTTTAATTAGAATGTAGTTAATTAAGCACAACAAATGAGTTAACTCTTTTCATGTTACATTATCCAAAATAGTATAACATGAATTCAAAGAATTCCTAAGTCTCTGTTTCAATCTAATGCAACCAGCATAATAATTATATCAGGAGAAATATTGAATTACTCTGATTGTAAGGGGATTACTGAAAGTTTTATTCATCTTTTATCTGGGAAAGGAAAACGTTTTGATATGTTTAATATAAACTCTTTACATGAACTTACTGTAAGCGTTTATATATTTATAATCAGATTTATTCATTTTACATAAATTATTACACAGAAATAATTCATCAATAATCAGAAAAAATTCTCGAGCAGTTCTGAGCGAGATGACCAACTTTTCGTTATTTTATTTCTTTTCCTTTTGAAATAGTATAAACTCATTTTGATCTAAAATTTTACAAAAAAAAAAACCTTTAATTTATAAAAAAGTAGTTACACATCAAACGCACTACAATAAAAACTTAAGTACTTGGAAAAATATGTTATGTTTAACTCAACAACAGATCAATAAATACCACAGATAAAGAAACTTCAACATTCCAGCTTGCAGCAACATGACGAACGACTTTTCTAACTTGCCCACGTCGAATCTTTACGATCTTAAATTGAGTGAACTGAAGAACGACTCAACCAATCTTCATCAAATTTTCACATGCACAACTTTAATTATACTACTACAGCATATCAAAATTTCAATGAAATTGATCCAGCAGTTTTGGTGATTTTCAAACCATAAAATTGTATACATAGGCCTATAAATAAATAAATTCTTCGAGCTTTTACTCCAGGTGTTTGATGAGATATACGCTCAATATTTGCAGCTTTTTTTGTGTTTACAGTGTTTATTGTTCTTGTTTCGTTGTTATTTTCGTTAGTTAGCTGTTTTATATTACTGTTGGTTCGTTTCTGGTGTTACTTGTTCAATTTGTTGTTTATTTTATGTGACATTTTTATGTGACTTTGTGTTCTAATTACCCATTCCACTTTGAGGTTACTAGGGTTACCTAGCAACCGCAGGTAAATACCGCACTTCAGTTTTTCAAGAGTTATTTGGACTTTCTACTCAGTCATTTGACTTTATTATGTATTATGGACTGGAGATTATTTATTTGGTATTCTCCGCGGTAGCTTTATTTGTTCAGATGCATAAATTGCGTTTGGTTTGCAGTTATTTGTTTACCTAACATCAGCTGATCCTGTTTGTATTAACTTAGAAACTTTTTCTCGTTTTTGGCTTTGAATTTTAGCTGTTTTGTCCGACTGTGGTGGGTCACGGGAAGTCACCCAGCCTGCGGGCAAAGACTTTCTCGCCGCCATTGGCAGGCGGAAGACTAGTAGGAGAGATCGGCGGTCCGAGGGACACGTTCTGGTGACAATGTGAGCGACAACCCAAAGCCGCTGGGTGCAGAACCGAATTAGTTATTGGAGTCTCTTCGCATGCTGAACAGGAGAAGAAAAAACAGATATGTGATTCACTTGTTAAGGCGGCAGCGTAGGGAGGCTTCCTCCACGTCGACCGACAGTGCTGACAGTGTCGATTTTGACAGTGACGATTCTACTGGTGCTGGGAGTGGTTTTCTAACGTGATGGAGCCTGCCTTACTTCCCCTTGGCGAGTCAAGATGTTCGGGGTGCGAGGTGGCCGTTGGACAGGTCACTTGATATGAGAGGTCAGCCAATCGGGAAAGTACAGAAAAGAAAACGTACGCCTAGTGTGATGAAGAGAGGGGAAATGAGAATAGGGTGAACTAGTTAGACAATTCACGCTGATCGAATTGTTGGAGAGAGTTAGTGAGCACAAGGCGGTTGACAAACATACAAATAAAGAGATAAAACGCATCCAGATAGAGATGTCAGAGTTGGTCAGTAAGGTTGCTCGGCACAAGGTGATACTGAAAAGCGGGGCGCTATTCGAGCCGACAATGGAATCCGCCTCACGGCTGGCACCACAGACGATCTGCGGTGTTTGCGGAGCCAATACTCAGTCACGAGTTGACAGGGCTACACACCGTCAGGCAAGGGGGTGGTGATGAAACAATAAGAAAACTAGATGAGGAAGTCACCGATGAGGAGATTTCTGAACTGGTTACCACTCATTGGGTGGAAGGAGCGTTCCAGAAGGTAAGGAAGAGGGATAGCTTTTTCCTGGTAAAGGAGAAGGTAATGTGATTCTAGTTCACGATTTGTTTGCTGATATGGCTAGTTTTAAGGACAAGCTCTACAGGTGGGCTCCTGGTGTTAGGAGGCTAGCTGAACAAGGTAAGTTACAGTGTGGACACCTTCTGCTAGATGATCACGGAACCGGAAGCATTTTCGACCATGAAATAATTGAAATTACCGGCACAACTTGCACAATAGTTATAGAATCTACCAACGAAGAGGGCATGATTTCAAGCATATTCAAATGCATTCGTAAGCCCAGTGACATATGGACATTGATGCACCTTACGTGTTGCCTGGTGGGAGAACGGGTGTAATTTTGAGGAGACTATTTGAATGTGACGGGAGGAGAGTGGGCAAGGAAAGACAACTTTACCTAGCCGACACCACCTTGAAGCAAAAAGAGAAACGGTTTGATGAGACGACACGCACGGTGTACGTCAAGGCGAAAGGCAAAGCTTTGCCGCACTCTTCAAGGATGTCAAGGAAAGGGAATAAAGATGTTGCTGAAGTACTGTCTGTTAGGAAAGTTAGAGATAATGAAATACGCATACGGGTGAGAACGAAGGGTACAGAGGCGTTGAAGATTAATCAGAAATTGGGGGTTATTTTGGTCAAAGTTGTTGGAAGGCGGTCGCACCTGGTTTTTTCCATATAAAGGACCTGGAGAAGGGTATTACATCTGACGAAGTCGCTATGGCGTATGGGGACACTCAAATGCAACGTTTTTGGGGCGGTGGGTTGCAAGCTGGCTTCACTGAGAAGGATTCGGATTGGCTGGGTTAATTTTCGGGTGATTAAACGAGAAGATGAATTACGGTGCTATAAATGTGGTGAGGGTGGCGATAAGGTCTAGACCGCACCAAACTGTGCTTTTAATGTCACGGAGAGGACCACAAACGAGTAGAGTGTCCTCAACGGAACAGAAGCAAGGAAGACGAAGACTCATGAGTCAGGGGTAGTGGTGGCGGAAACAGAGAAGAAAGCTCGTCGAATTGATGCGTCTACTGCCCTTCATCGCAACCTGAAGTTGTGGTGTGCTGAGTGTCTGTTGGGGGGTGGTCTCTAGATTGGCGGGAGATATTAATGTAGTCAGCTGAACATGTCGCATTTTCAAGTGATAGATGGAGGAGTCTGAGAGCTCTGTTGAAGGCCTGAGATGATGTACAAAGTTGCAACATTGTTGGAATGATGTCCTCTCGAAGAACGATCGGCCGGAATTTCCGTGATAACCATGCTCCAACCCAAAACGGAAGAGGAGATGATCAGACATAATGAGAAGTTGCCGGCCACTGGGCCGACACAGACAGCTGGCGAGGAATGGTGGTAAGCGACAAGCCTCTGGGGGGTTGGACGGCAAAGGCTCCTCGGAGTCGTCGTCTATGGCCCTCTGGGGACGTCGTCGCCGCCGTTCTGAGTCGGCGCTAGCTGTGGCCAGGCGATTGCGTGGGGGCTGTGTACATGCCGTAGGGATTAGTACGGTTACGGTGCGTCAAGAGGGGGGGGGGTTAGCTGGTGCGAGCCCCGCACTGCCGTCAGAGCGGGCCTAGCGGCGGCTGGCAGAGCTTTTCCCTCCTCCTACGGAAAACAAAAAAATAAAATAAAAAAGAATAAATAAATAAATAAACAAACAAATAAATGAATGAATAAATATATATAGAACAACAATTTAATTAGATGGTATTTTCGTAGTACTCCTCATACCTCAAAATGTAAAAAAGATTCATTTTCCCCCCTAACCACAAACTCAAACCATGCGACTGAAAGTAATACCATATTTTTCTTCAAAAAGTCGGTAAAAAGAAGATATCTTGAAAATACTTAATATACGTAGAAATATTAGTATCCTGTAAGATATATTTTTTTCAAATTTCCGCTCTAATAAAAATAGGTAAAAGCTCATAGAATAGTTTAACCGTAAAGAGATTTTCATTGAAAAGTGGTGAGGAAAGCAATTTATTTTCATCTAACCTACATGTTAAAGAAGAATTTATAATCTATTTGTAATATATTTTTAAGAACGTGACAATATTTATTTATAATAATAAAAATAATAATAATAACTCTTAGTTTCATTACATAGCATATCATATGAAAAATGTATTTTTTTTCAAAATTAGAATGAATATTTTTTTAGAATAATCTTATATATAAAAAAATTTTCACATTACATAATCATAAGTTGTATCCAAAACAAAATGAATTCTAAAGATTTATGATCGATTTATCCAAATTAAATAACACTCGTTTTTTTTATTTATAAACATTTTTTATTATTATATTTTTATTATGAAATATATCTGTTTAAAATTAAATCATTCTATTTGATAACATATTTTATAGCTGAAAAAAAAATCGGTAAATGTTTCTTAATTCTTTGAATTCTATTAATTTCTGTGTCAAAATAATATCTTCGTGCTGACTTCTCGTTTAAACAAATGACAGAAAAGAATTTTCAGTGGTGACAAAACAGAAATTACATATGTTCTTTAATTTGATTGAATCTAATTGCTACTTATGATTTTCAAAAATACCAAAATTTTATTAATGTTGTGAAAAAATTTATTGTATTTGAAAATGGGCTAAGATTAGTCTTATACATATTTACTCTGCTTACCAAAGTACAAATTCGGCATAATTGTAAACATTATTTTAACTGGTTTTTCTGAGAGTAATATAAAATTATAGTTTTCATTGCTAGGGTAACGGTGATGAACAATTTGCAAAATGTTTCCCGATCGTACAGCTTTAGTAAAATTTTCTAAACTTGATTTACTGAACGTAAGAAGAGACAATACCTTATGAAAAAGTATATTTAGTGATTCCGTATTCAGAATCATTTGGTAAAATGTTGTAAATGGGGGAGAATCCTTGACAGTAAGCAAAGGGACCTTTTTATATTGAAAAAAAAAAAAAATCAAAACACATTTAATATAAAGAACATGTATAAAATTACATATAAAAGAAGGGCATAATAGGTTACAAAAAATTGTTTTTATTAAATTTTTACATTACGTAAATGCAAAAAGTACTATGAATATTAAAAACGGAATGAATAGAGTTAGAGTTAGTTCTCTGCCACGTAGTGGAAAACTTTATGAGAATAAAAATCTACACGATACTAAATGAAAACCTGAGTGGCAATCTAAACAAGAATATAAAATACATTTTATATTTAATAAATATCTTTACTTATCTCCGTCTATCTTCTTTCACCTCGTATAAAAGTTATTCATAATATTTAATAAATCTTTATTGGATTGGTATGAAAATTCCACATATATCAATACTTTTAATACAACATATTGTGTTATTAATAAAATTATTTATAAAAATAAATTCATATTTCCTGCTTACTAATATTATTTTCTCATTTTTCTCTAAATTGGAAACATTCACAGATATCTCTGCTTTATCACAACTCATATGGAGTACATAAATTCTTGATTAAAACATAATTATAAAATTAAAATATGAAGAAGCGTATTCATCATCTTAAGTTTGAATGAGAATTGTTCGGACTTTCATTTTACAAAGAAAATTTATATGGGCACCACATAACTTCCTTGTAGGCCTATTAAATTACATATACACATTTTTTTTTAAATGAAAAGTACATAAAATTTTATTTCATTAATAACTTTTGATATTTTTTCATATTTTTTTTTATCGTTATTATTAAATTATTATTTATCGTAAATTTTTTTTTACAATCAGAGGTTAATAATTATTAATAAATAAATACATTTAAATTTTAAAAAAATAGTAAAAAAAGGAGATGAAGAGGGATTCTCACCGATGTGCCTTCCCCTTGTAAGATCCAAATTTCCATTAATTAAAATTTTATTTGGCTATAACTCTGGAACCGGTGAAAACAAGTAGCACTTACGATATATAGTTGAAAAGCCCTCAATGAGGACTTTTGACTTCAATTAAGAAAAAGTCAAAAATCCTTTTTTGTTTGATTTTACGCCTTTTTTGGACACTTTTGGTTCAGTCGAATGCAATCAAAAAGGGAAGTGCACAACTACATGATAAAACAATCCTAAATCCGAAATTTCAACATCCTACGACTAATTCTTTTAGAGTTAGTCGATACATGCGTTCGCACATACGTACAGACGTCACGCCGAAACTAGTCAAAATGGATTCAGAGATGATCAAATGGATATTTCCGTTGAAATCTGACAACCGAAATTTTTCGCGATTACAGTACTTCCTCTACTTCGTACAAGGAAATGAAAATCATAAAAAAAGCAAAATTATATAAAATGCAAGATTCGTTCGTAGATCAATGCATGTAATCAGTCAAGATCTAATAGTATATTTAATGTGTAATTTACACAAATAAAATTTCACCGTATAAAAATTAATTACTCGAAAAACAGGAATGTTGCGTAAGTTACATTTGTATAGATGCATGTAGTTCTTACTGAGGTTACTGTTGTTAAAAAAATTATAAATTAATTTTAAATCATCAGAATCTTAAATATAGAGTTCAGAAGCAGAAATATAGTTCAGGAGCAGATTTACTCTGCACCTGAAATAGGTTTGGTTTGGTACTATTAATGAAATTATTTCTAACATTTATTAAATAGTACAAAAAATGTTCCCTAAAAAATGAAACCAACTTTATTACGCAATTTATCACATTACTTTGAAACCAAAACACAGTTTTTAAAAATATTTATTCTTTAATTTTATTTAGAAATAATCTTCAATCTTATCTAATCTAATCTAATCCAGAAGTAAGTTATAAAATAGTCAATGGTATGCAGACACAGTGATGTAACACTTAACCCCCAATAGACGCTAAATAAATTATAATGCTTGTTCTAACGCGTTACACTCTATAACTCTTATATTTATTTTTTAATAAAAACCTGAGAAACTCATTCATTTTTTGTTATTTCATCTTTTTTTTTAAAATAAGAAAGCATCTTTCAATTTCCTTGTGTTTGTATTTCATTCCATTCCAAAGTTACATTTCTTTGTGTAATGATGTTATAAAATCATTGAAAGTTTAAAAAGTCTTTTTTTTCTCTTTCAGCTAATAACCCTATCCTTCATCTTATTAAAAAGGAATAACAAAAAAAAAATGACACATAATAATCTTCATAATGCATTTGACAAATAACTGAAAATTTATCTTATAAATGCTTACTTAAAAAACGTTCCTTTTCTGGTTGACACAAAGTAAATTAATTTATATTAGATTGAAAATAAAACATTATAAAACAAAGTTAAATTGTATTGCTTAGTATAATTTTTTCAAAATATCATAATATTCTGAATGATTTATACACATAAATAACAAAACAAAAATTAACCACCTGAACGTTGAAATCATTCATCCCATTACATTCGGCATGAAATTAATTTTTATTTTGCCAGTAAAATTTGAATATTTTTACATTTTGAGTTATGTAAAATAACTTTTTAAAAAAATTTGTTAGAGTTTTTCAAAAAGTAAATGTAATGTTAAAAACTGGGATCTTTTTTTAAGTGACATAAGATTTATGTTATAATCTTTTATTCTTTTCATCAAAATATAGTGACTAATAATGAGAAAGATGTACTAAATTTACTGTTTTTAAAAAATTTGTCTTTAAAACTACAATAAAAAAATAATAATTGTACCAGTATCATCAACAGCGTTAATAATATTAATAAATTATTTTATTTAGTAATTACTTAATAATTCATTTACCACTAAAATTACTAAGATACCAGCGACCCAGTTAATAAGTATTGCATTAATTTTTAAAAACATCCCATTAAAGTTCTTTATAGTAAGCTTATACTATATTTTAATTAATAATTTATTTGATTTACTTAAAAATAAAATTAACTTATAGATCACAAAGAGGTAGGTACAAAATAAATTTAATATTTTTAATTAATGATGAACATGTAATTTAACATTTATTATTAAGTATTACCACATAAAATTTTAATGTAAAGAAACAAATATATATTTAAAACAGAAAATTTATTTCATTTCTTTCCATTTATTATTTTGATTTTAAAAAATGCTGGAAATTCAAAACATATTCTATATTATTCTGTAACAATTGCTGGAAATTTTAAACTGCAAATTTATAAGCTGGAAATTTTGAAATTCAATAAAAATATTTATTAAGACGAGTTTTTCGAAAACGGTATTCAAAGTTCTTCAAAAGAATTCAAAGGACATTAATTACTGTTAGCAACTTTACAGTTCAAAGATTGGTGGTAGTACGAATATTGTAGCTCCCAGTTATTTTTGAAATGACAGTCTTGAAATATATACATTCCTGTTGTCCGAAAAGAACTCCGAGGTTTCAAGAAACAATATAGTTTTTTTTTTTACAACACTAGTGTGTTTTATACGTAATAATAAAGCGAAAACGATTAGCTTTTGGTTTATACATTCTCCGTTAGATAGTAACTATGTTAGATTTTGCACAGGTCAAGTTGTTAGGAGCCCGGGATTCAGTACGATGGCGTCGTATCAAGAGAAATTATATTTCGTCTACTGATTTGCAGAGATAAAATCGATGATTGTCGTACAAAAAAATTATACCCGAGTTTATCGTAGAAATTCTCCGAGTGACAAAATCATACGTAAGTGGTGTGAATAGGTTTTGGAAACCGGAAGCGTCTTGAAAAGTCATTCACCGGTAAGGCTTAAAACAAGTGCGAAAACATAGAAATAAATTGACTGTCTTTCCAATGAAATCCAAAAAGTTAAGTTCGCGGTGTTAGTCGTCAACTAAACATTCCAAAAACTCTCTCCGTGATATTTTTCGCAAGCGATTAAAATTTTATGCTTATAAATTGCAGCTGCTCAATAAAATTAAACCTAACGACAAACCACAAGAGTTCAATTTGTAACGACCACGTTAGATTTCATTTCTGCAGATGAAAATCCTTAGGCAGAGAAGCTTCCATTACTTGGTTACCGCGAATTCCTGTTTTGACGCAGTTGGATTTCTTCTTTTAGGGCTACATAAAAGACAACGTATACCAAAAATAAAGTCACTCGACCACCTGCACTAAAAAATAATAGCAGCCGTGGAAGCGATTCCTGCGAAAACGCTCGCCAGAGTGAGGAATGAAAACCCCTCATTCCTCACTATGTTTTGATTTCTGGATGAGGACTTCTGGAATAAGGTTTAACTGTTTTGTAAACGGTGCTCATATTGAGTTACATTAAGAAGAAGTAAAAAAACAAAACCCATTAAACTTAGGACTTTCATCTAATAAAATACTTTTTTTTAATTCTTAAAGAAATAAAGAAATTTTAATTCAAAATCATTGAATTATTTTTCGGACACCTTGTGTATATGTACCTTGTATTATATAGTGTATATTTACATACACCGTATATATTTTTGCATTAAAATTAAAATAAAAAACTTTAATTTCCTTTTATGCTTGTTAATATATAATAATAATAATATAAAAAGGAAGAAATGTTGTCAATTAGGTGAAACGCCTTATTGACGGCGTTACAATTAAAAAAAGGAAAATAATATAATATAAATTTTTAAATAAAAAATGCATATTTATGTGTATTTATTTTATTTGTATTTTAGTACACGGCATAACATCTACGTTGGAGATATCAGGGCACTAAAAGCATTTAGCATTACGTAACAGTCATGCTATTGTATAACTAACGCCTTGTTTCAAACGGCTCTTGTTTCAAACTTACTGGTACGACATACGCCATCTGGAATTGCGTCATATTCTAATCATGATGTATGATAAATAAAGGAACTTGATAATAATAACATTCTTTTTATAATGCTAGTAAAAAAAAAAAATATTATAAACGCATGAGTTACCCTGTCCCTTCATACATTCTTAAATACAGTTGTTTTAAAGTTATTTCTTACTGGTACAGCCTTAAGAAATAGTGGTAAAATTCAAAAACTAAACGTGGTACAGTATTTTTATGCTAAACTTTCTAATACCAGTATTATTTTCTTTCTTTTGCATTAATCTAAAAGAAAAAGGTTTTCTCGCCTAAACTTTTTTTTAGGCAAAAAAACTAAAATAATAAACCCGATCAATTAAATTACAAGCACAATTTGAAAGAAATGTATTTATTTTATCGTAAATCATAATCCACATTTCTGCTACTTTGTCTTATATACAAATATATATATATATATATATATATATATATATACATATTCAGGATGTATCAGGAACTTTTTGCCGTAGTTTACTCATCAAAATAATGAAAAGGTTCATAAAACCATATGTCTGGAAACGGTCTGTTTTCAAGTTAAGGCTAGCAAAAGATTTTTCCCGGTTTATAGGTATAAAGGTGCTATACAAAAAGGTGCAAAAGGTGCAATGCTATACAAAAAACTGTACCGGCACCAGTTGGCGAGCAAATTTAATGGTTCTACATGTAATTTTAGATAAAAAATAGGGGTCTCAGAACTATATCTTCAGGTATCCAAGAAAATTGGTGTAAAACCCCCAAAAAGAGTCGAAAACTACAACAAAAAATTTGTAGGGAATATAATTATGAGAAATCTTATGTAATTAAAGTCGATAAAATTCAATTTTTTTAAAAACCATGTTTTTGTTGAAAGTCAATCATAAAAAAATTTAAAAATATTGCACTAGAAATAAGTAAAATTTTTTTCACTATCCGAATTAAATTATTATTTGTGTTTTACTATATTGTTTAGGCAGGTATCTACAGACACTTACCAAACTGAGAGAAAGAGAGTTATTCATAATTTAAGACGAGAAAATAGTAGTCGAGAAGAAATATGTATACGGCGAAGTCCATCAATAAGTATACAAAGATTATCAAAAAATTTACAAATCTCATGTTATCATATGTAGAACTTACGTCATGAAGGTTCATGACGTAATTTATATCATATAATCTTTAACATTAGAACATCTGGAAGAATGTGATTACGATCAAAGATCAATGAATATTGGAAATAATGCATTAACTACGAAAATACTTTTCACTGAATTTGATTTTGTTATAAAATCTTTTTTTTTAAAGTTTTCATATAAGATGAAACTAATTTTGCACAATAATTGCTATTTATAGAGTTTTGTTATAACATTATTTGACTTTAACGGCAAAATCTAAGCGAAATCTTTTGCTAGCCGTAACTTGAAAATAAAGTGTATTCAAACCTATGATTATATGAACTGTTTCACTATTTTTTTTTAACTTTAAATAAAGTACGGCAGAAACTTCCTAAAACATCTTTATATGGCGTGAGTTTCAAACTGAATATAGTTTTTTAAATTTATGTAATATTTCTCAAGTTCCACGTACACTGATTAATTATACATGATATGAAAGAGCAACTTAAACGGTTTTAGCTTGATGACGGCTTTAAAGAGTTGATGAGCTTGCTCATCAACTCTTTCCTGTATCTTCCGCTTGAAAGCGCTAGTAGTAAAGATGGCGACACCCCAACAGAAAGCGTTCTATGTTTTGAAGTTTGCAAAGTGTGAACTGTAATTACCGTTCAGCGTTCGTTCCGTTCAAAGTTTCGTTAATTTTCCCCCGAGCGATAATAACATTCGTAGATGGTATAAACAATTTGAAACCACTGGCTGAATTTGTAATTCAGAAGACAATTTTGAACGTGTACGAGACTGAATTAGCAATTCCAGCGACGTTTGTGTGGAGGATTTTAAGGAAACGCTTACAACTGCGTCCATATCGTTTATAGCTGATACAAGCTCTAAAGCCTACAGATTAAGTTTTGCTTGCTAGCTTCGCAAATGGAGTTATGCACAGTGACGATGAAACCTTTCTTTATCGTGTCATATTCAGTGACGAACCAACATATCATGTTAATGGGAAAGTAAACACTCATAATGTGCGTATCTGGGAATCAGAAAATCTTCACAATTGCAATGTGAACGAGACTCGCCAAATGTTTTTTGTACCGTATCCCGACGGCAAGTCTACGGGCCGTTCATTTTCGTGGAAGCAAGCGTGTCTGGAATGAACTATCTTGATATTTTACAACTACGGTTCTTTCCTCAACTTTAATACGAACCACAGAACTTTTTTTTGCAACAAGATGGTATTCCTTCTCAGTGGCATAATGATGTTCGTGATTGGTTGAATGAAATTCTCTTCAACTTCTGGATCGATCGCCAAAAATCAGGTGACGGACTTTGTTTCTACGTTCCCCGATCAGACCCCGTGCGATTTTTTCCTTTGGGGTTTATAAAGGATCAAGTGTATGTACTGCTGTATGTAATGCTGATAATTTAATTTCATGTAGAATTTATCTATGTAAGAAAAACTTATTAAATATTACATAACTTTGAAACTCCGATATTAATTTTGAAACACACAGTCTAATACCTAATCTAAATATCCAAATACATTTATATGTAGAGTGATATTAGAAAATGGAAACGGCTTCGTATCTAAATATTGGGAATACTAGGAGTTTAACAAGTACGGATCTACATACTCGTAGTTATAAAATTACTACTTAGTATTTGGACCTTTTGTCCGCCATCTTGGATCTGTCATATTGAATTAAACTTTTTTTTTAAATAATAAGGTGGACATGTGATAAGTGATTAATAATTATTAATAACTATTTGCAACTACCACAAATTAAATGACTAGATCAACTTATTTCTACCTCCTAGTATCCCTCAATTTTAAAATATAAAGCCGTTTCCATAATTTAATATCAACCTATAAAAAAAAATATATATATATATATATCCTCACGCCATGGAGGACGGCTGTTAAAACATTTGGAAAACTACTCGTGTAACCACATATAAATTAAAATAATGATCTCTAGTTAATTATTAGTCATCCTCGACTTTAATTTATTTCGGTGTATACATGGGGAACTAAAAGGATAATAAAAAAAAGTATAAGTATACATAATAAATATGTTTTAAATCAAACTTAAATAGAAACAATTATCATATTATTCTCGGGTTCTTGGAAAAAAAAAGTATATATATTTTCATTCTCGGAGATCTGTCTTCCAAAATAGTTTTCTCTTCAAGTAGAGTTATCTTGCTACATTTATAATTATTTATAAATCTTTTCTTGATTTGTAAGCGTACATTTTAAATTATGTATTCCACACGTACAATAAGTCTGTACGATTTCAGCAAATAAAAATTAAATTGTTTGAGGATAAAAACATAATTTTTTTATTGTTAACTATTACATAACATATCGCATCATTACAAGCATCAAAAAAAAAAAAAAACATTATTTAATTAAATATTTTTCAACAAAACCATTTCATGCTGTTTATATATTTTCCTTGTAAATGTATCTACAACGCTTTGAATCTATTATTTAAATTTATTTTAATGCCATGTAAAAGTTTATTAAAAAATTATATATAAATGTTTAGTGTTACACTGATAAATCCTTTTATGAGCACAGAGTCTATGAAAATCTATACAAGAATTTAAAATATTTCTAGGATTGTAATTAAGGAATACTTTAATGCAATATAAGCAAAATTCTTTCATGTATAATATCGACTCGTAAATACTCAGTGAATTCATAGTAACAATATTTAACTTTAAAAAAAGATTCCTTATATGAATTAATCCCTTATCCTATACCATTAAAAATAATAAAAAATAGTTATTTTCTCATTACGCAGGATCATTATGTACCGCTAACCAAGAAAACGACGACGATGGGAATTCACTTCAATGGATATTCATGGAATAAAATTTCGTGTTTAAATAATACTACAATTATTGATGTTCGACGTTCATAATTTAAGTTAACATTCTCCTATATTTTTTTCTAATACTAAAATAGATTTATAGTAAGTAATGAAATACAACAATCTTGAATGAAATATCATTTCTATAATGTTTTATTTGTTTAAATTGTTACTTTAAGAGAACAATGTTAAAATAAAGGAACTGCTTACTCGTTTAGCGATCTGTAAAGACTTTTAAGCTCTCTTGGGAAATCAACATCCATTGAAACCACTGTAGTGTATATATACAGTAGTATAATAGTGAAATGCTATGAGGAATTTTAGATTATGAAACAAATTAAGTTATACGATAAAGCAAATTTTGTAAACGTTCCAATATATACGTAAAATAATTGTATAAATTTGGTTGTGCGAAAATCATCTGGTTTTCACGGAACAGAATTCATACTTCTCCCTTAATAGGAGTATTATATTTCAATAATATACTCCCATAGCAACAAGTTATCACTAAACTTATTCTCTATTCGACTTTCGTTCCCATTTAACACCTTCAAAAACAAATGCTAGTGAAGTAACCTATATATATATATATATCAAATGTGTATGCGCAGGCCTATGCGTGGAAGCATATCCAGTCAAATAAATAAATGTTATTCAGTTTATTAAAAAACTGACAACAAAGTTGTTATACTTTCCTGGCATTGGTTATTTATTCTTATATAGTGGAAAAATAAGACAAATTTTAAAAAACTCGAAAAATCAATATTTTTAATCTTAGGAAGACATAAAATAAATCAGTTAAAAGATAAGCAATAAATAAAAAAAAACAATCTGTTTTGATTTTTGTGGAAGAGGGACAATCTGGGGACAAACGTTATTTAAAACTGAAATTTAAGCATATACACATGTATTGACCTTAATAAGTCAAGTTATTAAACGGGGGTTAAAACGGGGGGTTGAAAACTTTTGAGAAAATTGATCTTAAAGAAACTATCTACCCCACCTCCTGGAGAAATTGACCCCAAAAATTTACCAACAAGTTGCCCCATATACAAGAGTCTGTCCCAAATTTCATCAAAATCGGTTTATCCAGTCAGAAATTATTAAGCTTTAAACACGTCAACACACGTACATACATACGTTCGTACGTACGAACCTTACCATCCACTTATTTTGTTTTATGAGGTCCTTGGGTTATGAAACGTCGAGAAATGCAAAAAATTTCATTTTTTTAATGATTAACATACCATTACTTATCTAAAAGATAAGCAGTAAATAATTAATAATCTTTTTCAATGTTTGGAGAAGAAGGAGAATACCTCACTCTCTGGAGATATTGACCCCCAAATTTTTACCATAAAATTACCCAATATATCTCTGACCCAATTTCATCAAGATCCGCTTACCCAGTCAAAAGTTACTAAGTTTCAAATACGCCAACATACGTTCGTACGAACATTACCCCCTCCCACTTTTTTTGGTTTTTGGATTCCTGGTTCATGAAACATTGAGAAATTCAAAAATCTATACCCAGTTTTTTTGACTAAAATCCATATTTGACTTCTTGCAGCATATCTTTAGAGCTATGATGCAAGGAAAATAAAAGTTCAGTCAAAATATTGTATTATGAAATGAATTTTTTCTAATTTTCCGAGTAGGTTACATCCTGCCAAACTCAAGTCATTAAAAAAATAATGTTTAGTGATAATAAAATAAATAAGTATTGGAGAAACTTAAGAAAATAATAAAAACAAATGCAACAACGGACTAAAAATAAAACCATAAAAAATAGTACTTTTTACTTGCTTTATTTTAACTAACAATTTTTTTTTCAATTTTTATTCGGTTTTATTTTTCATGTTTGTCCTCAAATGTTGCATCCTTAATTTAACATACTTCCTGAAATTGAGTATTGATGAGATTTTGCACAGTTACTAAGGTCTGGTGACAATACAATATTCCACCATTTCTTTTTCAAACATTCCCCGTACGGAGATAAATGAAGGGTGGAAATTAAGGATACAGGTGTAATAATTTAACATATATGCTGTCAATATCTATTGATGAAATTTTGCATAGTTGCTAAGGTTGGGTGACGATACAATATTCCACCATTACCTTTGAAAATATCCCCTCGTAAGGGGGTAAATTTGTAAAATGTATATAAGCGACAAAAACAGTTTTGTTAATTTACAATTGTATTTCAACAATCAAAAACTTCACTATTTCGTTAGTTTATATAGTAAATGTTTGATTGAAAATTTGTTTGATATTTTATAAATATACTAGCTCTACCCGCCACGCTTCGCTGTGGCACATTGTGGTTGCAGGGATGAGAAATGAGAAACAAAACAAAGCATACGTTTCATAGAAGTTTAATTTTGCAATACTTGTGGATATACAATATTTTTGTTTTTCCACTGTCTGCGTAGATATAAAGGCTATCTGGTTTGCCGACTCGGGAACACGCAACATACAGTTGTCCATGTGAGAAGCAATCCGCATATAAATCTAAACCACACAATTCTAAAGATTGACCTTGAGCTTTATTGATTGTGATTGCAAATGCCAATCGAATTGGGAATTGCAATATTTTAAATTAAAATGGTGTATCGGTCGGGATTATGGGTATTCGAGGAATGAGGACATCTTCACCTTTGAAAGGCCCCGTTAAAATCTTTGCTTCCACTAAGTTATTCATCAATTTCTTAACTGCAAGTCGCGTGCCGTTGCAGAGTTTTGGCTGATTAATATTCCGCAACAGGATAATTGTCATTTTTTGATCGAACCGTTGCTAGAATCAAACTAAGGAGGAATGTTTTCCCAGTTCCTCCTGGCGCATCTAAGAAGAAGGTCCCCCCAACTGTGTCATTTATCATTTGCATTATGCGATCATAAATGCCTTTCTGTTCACGCGTTAATTTGGGAGTGTTTGATTGGACATATGACTGAAGATCACCAATGTTGTAACTCTGTTCACGGCGTAAATCCACATCAAATGAAGCATACGCAGCTCGGGTGGGTGCTGGCATTCCCAATTGACTAAGAACTTTATTCGCAATAGCTTCGTTATAAATGCCTTCTGTAAATTCAATGGTCATATTGGTATTTTCTAGGCGTACTCTATGCAAAATATCCTCAGCCATATGCGATCGATATCTTTCCCATAACTCTATGGGAGATGAAGGGAAACAAGCGGTCAATATAATTGCAAATAATGCGCAAATTTTGTTTGGATGTGCAGTGTTGCACGCGTCATTAATACATATATCCCACTGTTGGTCGTTTTCTAATAAATTCAGAGCTTGGTGAAAGGCGCAGCTCAATCACGACACGATCACACAAAAGTACCTCGATTAAAGTGAATATTTAATTCAGATTGTATAATAATCTGAATCAGATGCAAGTGGATACGTTTTTTTTTTTTTTGTTAATAAACAACGTAATTGGGAACAGGTATTGTTTTACATGTGACTGCGGTTGTCGTTAGCTAGTATGGCGAGTGTTCCCCTCGCTTTCGGCAGATGGCGCGTCACTGGTACACAGCTGATCATTAAAAAAACTGTTTTCTCGCGGTCACGGGTGTGTGACTGATGCGAAAATATTTGATGCGGGTTATATATCGTGCTAAAATTTGAGCTCAATCGGTGCAGAACATTTTGAGTTTTTGGAGTGTACACAAACGAACTTAACATTTTTATATATAAAGATTAGAAATTTCAATATATGACGTTATCTTTTGAAATCCAAATTAACCTACTAATTAAACTCAGTTATTTCAATATCGATTTCCAGAAATCAACTTAAAAATTAAAAACAAATAATTTGCTAATGTTAATGTTTAATTTTGCGCCGTCTTCAAAAAGACGTAATTTAAAGAGTTGTATATCACTTTAATTTAATTTTTAATACGTTTTTGAAATCGGTCATTTTATTTCTAATGTTTTTAGTTTTATTTAAAATATGTATAGGGAGCGATATAAAAAACTCAACTGGTATTAAAAAAAAAAAGGTGACATGAAAGATGAAAGCCGAGAAATCTGTACCTTGATAAAAATAAGAAAAGGACTCTAAAATAAAAGTATCATCAAACGTGGGCAAAGACTGCCTGTAATGGACTGAGGAGTTTTATTTCAAGTTTTCCGACCAATTATTTTTTTTTACGCGAAAGAGAAAAAGAAGCAACATATTAACACCAAGTATAAGAGGCTTTGTTGGTTGTTAGGTAGGAAATCGCACCTGTCGTCCAATAAACGTTTAATAAACAAGGTGATTCCAAAACTCGTTTAAACATATGGCATACAGCTATGGGGTACGACGTGCAAAAGTAACTTGAGATTATACAACGTTTTCAGAATAATTTGACGAGATTCTTTGTAGAAGCACCGTGATTCGCTCGGAATGAGGAAATTCCCGACTATCTTTGATTGGCTTATGTTCGTGACGAAATAAACGCTTCCGTTTAAGTTGCAGACAGCGATTAGAGAGTTATGTAAACTTTCTGGTAGTTAATCTCCTAGACGACAAGATAATGTCCGGCGGCTGAAACGTCAATACGTGCTGGACTTGGGGTATCTGAATGACATTTGAACTAGTTCAGTATCAAACATGTGATAAACGTCATTATTATGCCTTAGTGAGGAGCCTAGCGCCCTTCAATTTCTTTCCTTGAACTTGTTATGCTATTATTTTATTTATCTTAATCTATTGTTTAATAATGTTATGCATTCTTTTTTGGTTTGTTTTTTCAGTAGACTATTGTGATCTTTTGATTCTTTATGGCCCTAATTAGTGCAAGTATGTTTATTTATACAGATTTTTTATGAATATGTAGTTTAATTATACATATGGTTAATTATATAAGAACACTTCATTGAGGGTGTTAGCTGGAAACCTTTCTTCACGTCCTTTTTATAATGTAATCTACTCTTGTGGTTCCTTAATCGGAACCGATTGTAAATACGCTATTTGTGGTATAAAAAAAAAAGTATCGTGTGAAAATACATAGAAATAACTACAATATTATTTATGTAAAATTATATACAACGCTATAACATATCAGTAAAAAGAAAGAACGATGGAAAAAATCGAAGATATCTTTGTTGTTTATTTAGACTATGGTTATTACCTATCGTTTAAACATTTCTTTCAATGATTCTAAAAGTAAATTTATCTACAAAGAAAAAACCATTGAAATATATCTGGAAAAAAGATATACAAGTTGAATTCAAAACCTACTCTTTTTAACCTCTTCTTTTAAAAGGTTATCTAAATTTTAAACCGTGTAATAAAATATAATTAAAATGTGAAATCTCATAAAACGAAATTCGGTCGAATTACATTTTTCTAATAAGAATTTAGATTAACAAATCATTAATATTTTTAAAAGTCATCAAAACTCCACTAAAATGTTATAACATAATTAAATAGATGTAATTAACTTTTAAAAGTCGGTGATAAATTAGAAACGACTACCAACAACTTAGTGTTCTTTAATTGAGACCTAATCAAAAAAAGTCGGAAGTTAAGAGCTATCTCAAAAATTAGTATTTTTTAATTTTAAGTTCACTTTTAGGTGTCGGGTTTTTAAAGTTTACATCAATTTAATTTTCCAAACTCTATTTGGTTTCGTAAACATGTCCTTGCGATCAATTCTTTCTCAAAAAACCAAATAGGCAAATACTTAAATTTTTATACAAACAACAAAAAGGATGCAAAATAAATAAATTAAAAATACAAGAGTAAGTCTGTGGATCTCGTTCCTTTTATTTTTATACAAATTGATTCATATAAGACTTTTCTTTTTAAATAAAATATTTAAAAATCAATTTTGAACTTGTTTATTTTAACTTACATTTTTACTTTTACCAATCATTCCAATTAATTTTCTTAACATTTCATGAGAAAATTCACTGAATGAAGGAAAAATACCGAATTGTATTTATAAAGAATTTCAAACATAACGTTCGCGTAGTTCTGGGCAAGAAGATAGATTTTTCGTTTCTGAGGCCTTCACTATTTCGCAGTCAGAAACGTTCTGATTTTCAAACTACAACTCACGACATACGTTCAATTAACGAGTAGACCCTACATACAAACATCAAAGTTTCAACTCGCTCACATCTGTGACTCACTGTATAAACGCGAATGAAAAATACACTAATAAAAAGTCAACATGACATCAAATTGAGGTTATGTTGGCTGTCAACTTGAAATTGAGCGGCTGAAAAACGACTCCACGAATTTTCATCAACATTTCACACACACAACTTCAGATATACTACTTTCTTTTATTTATTTATTTTTTTTGAAAGGGCGAAAAAACGCTTTCGCGTTATCATTACTTAAAACTAATATCTCAGTCGTACACTTAAAATAAGAAATGTTTATTTTAAATAAACATTAACTGTTAATAAAACAGTTAATAATTATTTTTTCATTTAACATAAATAAAATTTAATGAAGTCTGAGAGGAGTGTAAAGGCTTCCTTTTCGAATAACAGAAATATTAAAGAACTTACATTAAAAAAATTAAAAACTCAAATTATAAGAAAACAAAACCAAAATTGCAAAGAAAATATTAACTTCTGTATAATACTCATCCGTCGGAGAAATAACAACACCTAGTCTAATAAATTTTTATCATTACCAAGGTTATAGCGAATGTTCATTGGTAATCTAAATTTGCGATGTAAGGCCGCATACATATGCAGTCTATAAGGATGTAGCGCACGGTGAAGCAGCAGTCGCATTGTATGCATAGTGGTGCATTTTCTTCTTGGTGTCATTTTCTTCTTAGCTTTCGTATATCCTAACCGCAATCGGCAGGGGACCACTTCTTCTCATCGAACGTTTCTGCAGAAAGAGTCCCACGGCAACACAGTATCTTTGACACGTCGAAGTATAGCATCGACCGTAGCAGTCCAGTCACCTTGCCACTTTGCACGAATAGTGTGTTTTACATTATTAATAAAGTCGGATGTAGTAACACGAGTAGTGAAGGACGGTTGACTACATGCATCATTAGCAGCAAAATTTGCACGTTCATTACCCGAAATTCCCACTAGGCTAGGGATCCAACAAAATCTCACTTGTGTGTTGCGGTGGTTCAACTCAGCGATTGTATTATAATACAATCGCATTATAATACAATTGTATTATAATACGCTAGGATGTTTAAAATACAAATTTTCTAAAGCTTGGGGAGCACTACAAGAGTCGCTGCAGATAAGGATATGGTCGTATTTTGGGTTAACAATATTTAAAGTTTTATTAATAGCGCGCAGTTCAAGAATAAAGACACTTGTAATATTAGGCAGACCAAACATATAGGTTCTGTCATTAAAACGTACTTCCCTTCAAAAATTCGGTAAAAAAAAATCTTCAAATAGTCTCTAATAATCGTTTAATTTTGGGATTCATAATTCTTCCATTCAAAATATGTGAAAAAATTTACTACATAGTCAAACTACCTCCAAAAAAAATTATCGAAGTAATTTATCCAAAGTTATATAATACATTTTTATTTTAAAAATACATTCGTGTGAATGGAGGACTCTTTCCTTTTAATCAAAATAATTTATTAAAACTTCTGAAATCTGGTATCTTTACGAAATACAAAAACTTCATTTTATACAAGAAATTTTAGGAAGGAAAGAGAATAATCCTGAAGTATATTTCTTCTAGATTAGTCATTGATAGATATTTTGAATTACATTATATAGTTGTTTTTCCTTCAAATCATCCCATTTATAGCACATATCTGAATTGTTATGGCATAATAATAAATAGCTTAATGTCATTTTTGTTTCCAAAATATTTTTACAAGAAACTTAAAAAAATAAAAATTATAGGAAAACTTAAGGTTAAAAATTAATATGTATTTTTGTTTTCAGAGAGCAGAAGACTTTGCTCATACCAATAAGTTTCTTTACGTTGTTTCTCTAAATATAAAATCGTGTAAATCGAACAGATATTTTCATACAGGCGTCGTTTGGTTCTTGTAAACATACCAAATTTTAAATAACTATTATAATTTTAAATTTCTTTAAAAACGATTAAAATACACTCAATATTTATCTATTCTTCAATAAATTATGATTTTTTTAAAGATAAGTATAACATTAAGTGTAGTTATTAAAGTGTTTTATTTTTAATTTGGCTCCGAATTGAAATAATCTAAAATTTAAAGTACTGAAAATTAAAAATTTAAAGTACTGAAAATTTAAAATTATTTTTTTTTAAATTTATAATCGTAGCAACAATTAATGTCATTAGCAACTTATTACTGAAATGTAACTATACCGGTAAATGAGTAATCTTGGACAAACTCAGGCCGACCATTCCCGAGAAATATGGTTAATTGAAACCCAGTCACCAATGAACACCGGATCTTGTATTCAAATCCGAATAAAAGCGACTACTTTTATTAGGGTTTGAACCTAAGAACTCTCGACTTCGAAATTAGCTGCTTTACGATGACGAGTTTACTACTAGACCAACTCGGTGGGTTAAATTTAAAGAATTAGTTGTCGTTATTACTGTGTTTTGAAGTCAAATCTGTTTTTATATTAACCTTATTTCATTTAATGAATTTTAAATAATTTAAATTATCAATAAATTAAATGGATTTGGTTTAAGCTTGATTTGGAAAAAGTGAAGGCAGTAGTTTGAATTGATGTATTGCAGAGGTATACAGGAAAATTCGTGTTTTATATTTAAATACATACTAAAAAAACTGTTTAATTATTTTTCTCAAAACATTTTCAGACTTAAAGACTTCTAGTATGTAGTTGTACATACGAATAAATGCCACATCCATAGAGGTTGGAGGTGTCATGACATGATTAAAGGTCATTAATGAAAATGAGATATAAACAATCATCCCGTACCAGGTTTATTAGAGATGGTAAAAAGAAAAGTAGTTCCTTAATTGCTTGCTTCCCTATCCCAGTATACAGTTACATCGTTAATACTACCGTTTAAGGGATATCCAGCCGTAAAATTTACTTATTCATTTAGTTCACCAAAGAAATTGACTATACAATAGGCATCATTGCTATGAAAGAAGTAATCTTGATTGGTACCTTTTCTAGGACAGGGGCTTTATATAAATTACAGTCATAAGCAAGTCTAAGACAGATTGTTAAAGCAATAAATTAATTACCCTTTTATGTTGTGAAACCAGTATATACACTTCAATTCAGCAGGAAAGTAGGTAATTATGTGATGTTATATCGATATCTTGATTGTCAGAGGTTCTTTTCCTTCTACGTTCTATTGCATTTAGGCTAAATATGTGCTGCTATTGTTATAATGTAGTTTATTATATATTTTATGCATTTCTTATAAAATATTTATATATAGGGGTTCTATACTCTGTTTAGAAAAGACTAACTACTGAAAATTTAATATGATTATAAAACAAAATAATATATTTTTATTGGTCATATTTCTACTAGACTTTCATGATGATGGGAAGTTATACGAGTATGTTATAACCTAATATAAAGAAATGGTTAAATTTATGCCCACCCTAACGTTTTAATGGTTCATAAATTACAATACACATTTAATAACTTCATTAATTAACGTAAACATCAACGAATAAATAGATATTTATTAATAACATATATTGAGAGTTTGCTTTGATTAATATATTCAAACTGTTCACTATCTGAATCATCCAGTGCTCTTCCTGGTAAAAGTACTTATCATTATCAGAAAGGAGATTTTAAATAATGACTGAAAAAATTTTACGTACGAAAATTATTTCAAATTTTATTGACTTTATTCTTGTTTCTGTGAAATGTTTCACCAAAATACATTCCTCAGTTAGTAAATTTAAAAAAAATACCATCCTCTAAGGCAGGTGGATTGAACGTCTGTTTGAAATTTTAAAAAATTCTATAAAATTATAAAAAAATTTCATTTTTTACCGACTATTCCAGGAAAATTATGGTATTACCCGATCGCATAGAGTGACTGGAGAGAGGGGAATGAATTTTTTACGTTTTGAAGTATGAGGATTACAAAAATACCATTCACTTAAAATATATACAATTTATATAATATATATATATATATATATATATATATATATATATATATATATATGAAATTTTTCGCTAACGTTTATCCCGTGGTATTAAATCATAAAAAAACAGTTATTGTCTTGCTAAATAAAAAATGAAATCTCCGTTTCCATTCAGAGTGAAAAATTAAACTCCGAATAAAAATTGTTTGAAATATTATTTTTGCCCGTTGAAATTATTTGCTAAAATGTATTGATAATATAAATTATATAGAACATTTTCACCTAACGGAGAACGAGTTTGACATTTGTCCCGTTAGTTTTTTTTTACGTTATGTGTTGCATCTGAGTGAGTAAATCTCAAAAGTATATTTTTTTAATGGTAAATATTTCACTTGTAGAAATAGCCGCCAAAATCAAAAACATTTCAAGTCTAAATTTGTACAGTTACGATATTAAACTGCAAAAAGTCGTAACTGTAATAACTGTAGGGTAATAATCGTTATCATAACTATAAAAAATCGTAACTATAAAAGAATACGTTTTATTTTCATATTATCTTTGCGTTCATACAAAACTGAAGCAAATTGAAGCGAACGTATACAGCGCTGTGGCTCAACCAACACAGCCACTGCCACTGTTACTGGCTGTAGCTGCCACCGGTTACTTGACTAAAAAGTGCAAAATAAAAAGATTGACCACTACGGGAAACTCAAGTAATCATACAGCGCGGGCGAAGCTGCGACAGGGAGCTAGTGTATATATAAAATAAGGCGATAGTAAAGTATGGAAACGGCTTCATATTTCAAAACTGAGGAGGTATTAACAACCGCGGATCTACAATGTTACGGAATTAATACTTTATGATGTGTTTTAAAATTTTAGCCGCCAGTATGGATCCGTCTAATTGAATCAATTTGGTTTTAATAGGAAGGTGGATATGTGATACATGATTTTAATAAAATATTTTACGAGAAAACGATGACGAAAATCGTTTCTCGATAAATTCCTTCGTTTTCAAATTATAAGAAATTATATATTCGCTATCTTAGATCGGCCAAATTGAGTCAAAACCTTTTTTTTAAACTGTCGCATATCCACCTTCCTATTTTGAAAAAAAATTATTCAGTATGACAGTTCCAAGATGGCGGAAAAAAATTTCAAACACACCTTAGAGTAGTAATTTTGGTATAGCTATGTAATTCTGCCAGGGATATGAACAAACAAAGAAGTTTCTTCTTTTTGATTTTTATTTAATTATTTCTAATTAATAAAATTATTATTTTCATTACAATTATTTTTATTATTCCGGAATATTATCACTTGTCTTTTTTATTTATACTTTTTTCTTCTAATGCTGCTCTAACCAAAGTTTCTCTTTTGTTTCCCTACATTCTTTCTCGTAAAATCTGAACTAGTCCTTCTTATTACCCGTGGAATAGGAAATATACCAACCCTGTTATGACTTATATATATAGTGTATAATTACATTATGATCTAAATAAAATATGTGCTTATTTATTTACCAGGAGACAAACTCTCTATCTATTAGTTAAATTTTCCTGGAAGGAATACTGGTTCAATAGTATAAAAATTACTTTTAATTAAACTAATCTTTTTTTTTTTTTTGTAGAATTACTACAATTTAATTAACAATTTTAAACGGCGCATTCATTCATAAAAAAAAATTATTAAAAAAAAAATATTCTAACTCAAACGAAGTTTGTTTAATTATAATAAAAGAAATGAATTTGCATAAAAATGATATTCACAATAATTCCCTATTATGAGGATGCAGATATATTTCATTGTTAGACAGAGGTTTTTTCTTTTTTTTTGAGCTAAGGTAAAGAGTACGAAAAAGTAATAGCTGTTTGCTTCACATAAAGAGCGATTAGTCACACAAACACACGCGCGCGCGCACACACATTCACATATACACATGTATGTGTCATGATACGTATGTTAATTTGAATGGGATGTTAAAATAGAACGAACCACGTATTAGAACTGGAAAGCAGACTGATGAAGCATTTAAGATGTACGAATTTCAAGTAACATAATTTACAATTCGTACGTACATCTGAGGCCAACAAAATTCCTCCTTTCTACCAATTTTAATACAGTATATCTAAAAGAAGTTAAACCTCTATTTCTTGAATTAATTTCATTTGAAATGCTAATTAAATAATTCATAAATGAACAAGATCTTTTCGAATATTAAATCAATATTTAATATTTATAAATCTTTACTTTTTTTATTTAATATTATTTTTAAATATTAGTAATAAGAAAACCATTTAATAAATGTTGTATAACTTTTCTTAAGAGAATAAGTAAGTATTATTTGCAATAAAAATTAATTATCACGCAGCCTGATCTTAAAATTGATTTTAATTTTCCAAACGACGAATCACATTATTACATAAATAAATTATACGTATTTTAATGTAAACTTTAAAAAATAATAATATCGACTTCATATACGAAAAAAATCTAAATCCTATTACCAATTTAATTAACTTTATTTTTAAAGTTTAATTAATTTATTAATTTTATTTTCAAGTTTTATTTTTTAAATCGGTTTTTAAAATTAAAATCAATATACTATTCTCAGAATAAAAATCTGATTTGGACACCACGTAACTTCCTTGTACGCCTATTAAATTATATAGACAATTTTTTTTTTTTTTTTTTTTATAGAAAAGAACATAAAATTTTATTTCATTATTAACTGATATTTTTTCATATTTTTATTTTATTTTATTGTTATTATTGAATTATTATTTATCGAAAGACTTTTTTTTACAATCAGACATTAATAATTATTAATAATGCAATATATTTAAATTAAAAAAAAGGAGATGAAATCTCTGATTCGAACGGATGGCCTTCCTCTTGTAAGATCCAAATATTTCATTAACTACAATTTTATTTGGCTATAACTCTGGAACCAATGAAAATAAGTACCACTTATGATATACCCTTGAAAATTTCTGAATGAGAAGGCTTACTATTGCAGTTAAGAAAAAGTTCAAAATCAATTTTTTGGGACATTTTGGGCTTTTTTGGACACTTTTGGTTTAGTCGAATGCAATAAAAAGAAGAGGTGCACAACTAGATGTTACAGCAGTCCTAAATCCAAAATTTCAACATCCTACGACTAATCGTTTTTTAATTATGCGAGATACATACGTTCGTATGTACGAACAGACGTCACGCCGAAACTAGTCATAATAGATTCAGGAATAATCATAATGGATATTCCCGTTGAAATCTGAAAACCGAGATTTTTCGCGATCACAATACTTCATTTACTTTATATAAGTAAAAATCAGATGCCCCCTAAAAAAAACATTCATTATTTTGTCGTCTTAAATTTAATAGAAATTGATTACAAAATAGAAGGATGGTGGGTAAAATTCAAGTATTTTTATTAAGAATACTTGCTGAACAAAGTGAGAATAAATTTAAAAAAAAATTTTTTTTGTCATGATGGACGATCGACTGGAAATAAATTCGGTTAAACGAATAGTTGATAATTTAGTGAGTCCAACACTGTAAATTTCTACTTCCAGTTTAACTAAATTTATTCTACGATCTCATAATCACTAATATTGAAATAAAAAATCTACTGAATGAAAATAAGTTTTTCCATTAATTTTATTTTTATTAAATTTATTAATAAAATGATACTATCATTTTGGTAATTACTTAAAATGGTAACATTAGTACACACATCACTTGGATAACGCTCATTAAATAAAATTACGTCACTCGATTTAACAATAGCCAACTTCACTATCGTTTACTTTTCACTTATCTAAGCTATCAATATATATCAATAACTACACATAAATAAGTATTACATATATATTCGTATACACAAACACACTCATACACACATGAAAATTCTGGAGAAAATCTCTAGATAAAATGTTAAATGTTCAGATATATCTTTTACCGTATGCAATAAAAGATAACTAAGGAAAGAATATGTCGGAGTTGACGTTTTATAGTACAAAATCGTATTATATACCAAATTAAATTCTTCACTTTTTTCATTTGTTTTTTTTTCAGAACTCAAAAAAAATATATTTACAATAACATAAGCAAAGCATACCATAAATTAAGTTCTTGTAAAGCTTTATTTGCAACATAGGAACCGTTATCATATATTGGAGACATTTGTTCTCATTATGTTGGACACAAATTACTTAGTTGTAGGTAAGTTTGCTGAAAAATTCAATTAAAATAAATTTTCTATATAATGTTCTATAACAGTCAAATCGAGGAAACCATTTTCTTGGAAGAAAGTATCAAAATTAGGTTATTTTGTCAAAAAATGGATACATAAGATATTATGGTAAAAGCGCAGTTAGATTATTACTTGTGCTGTATTAAAGAAAGTTGGAAATTTGTCAGCAGATAAATGATGATATCTCAGTGTACTGGTCTTCAGTGTTAAAATTTTATAATAATTTATTACACAGCTGATTTAGGAGGAAAGAAAAATAATTTGGGAACTGATTCTCGAGCTTGAAATAAAGAAAAATATTCATGCAATATAACCTTTGTTATTGAAACGCTTTGTTATTGAGTGACGGCTAAGGAAAAATTTCGCCCGGATTTCAGTTCTCCCGGTGAAATAATATCACACTGAAATTTTTTAGGTGTTATATAAGGTAACATTTATGGTCTTATTAGACTTTATTACATTAATTTTCTCATAATTAAATTTGTTATAATAAAATTTACGCATTTATTAGTCATCTAACAAAGTTATTGTAGTTCAAACTTTAAAAAAAGCTTATTTTTTGTCACCGAATTTTTCTGTTCTACTTTTAATATCATGGAAACTACGGAAAATACAGTTCTAGGACCTGTTTTATGAACTTTTTCATTTCAATAAACAAAAGAAACTTTCAAGTTTATCCCTTGTATAATGCTTTAAAACTTCAGTATGATCTCATCTTATCAGAGGAAGTGAAATCCAGACGAAATTTTTCGCTAATCGTAATTTGATAACAGAGCGTTTTCAGAAGTATGTTTGTACGAACCTTTTTCTTATTTCGTTCTAAATTATTTCCCTTTCCTCCTGAATCACTCTAAAAAAATTATTCTCCTGTTTGAGTAAAATTCTGAAATACGAAATCTATGGTGACCTATCTCATTGACCAATTGTAAAAGAAATTAAATGAGATCAATTGATCCATTTTAGAAATCTTCGTTACAATTTTTTCATAAAATTCAGTTTTCATACCAAGAAAAATGATACCTGAAGAAAAAACCAAAATATTATGCTTTTTATTTTCAACCGCTGATTGAAATAGTAACCAAAGTGACGTAATATGATGCAATTATGTAATTAGTACAAGAATGTGACTTTGAGTCTAGAAAATAAAATAAAAGGTAAGGTGTTTTGCCTCTTAGTGAGGGGTTTAATGAGACAAAACACTATAAAAAGCTACATTCCAAACATCATTAAATTATAAGAAGAAATTACCTAATCTTCGAGTAAAACCTCTTTTGAAGTAAAGGAACCATAAGGTCCGTAGCCTTCTGCCTCTCTGACTAAAATTAAACTACATCAAACCCAATAAACAGAAATCATAGTGCCAAATAACATCCATATTGGTCCACCCAGTATGGAGATATTAAGAAAATAAACCGGCCAACACACATAAATCCTTTCGGAATTTTATAATGATAAAATTGTATTTTTTTTCTGTTAAAGGATGTCATGAATCAACAACGTAAATATCAGAAAATATCCCAACGTGCAAAATTTGAGTCAATTAGAATACATTTGCATATATAGTATATATACGTAAATTACACAGCGTTGAAAAAACTTACTGCAGGACAGGAACACAATATAAAAAAGAACCATCCAAATCGATTAATCTAATAATAAGCTTTAACGTAAAAACATTTGTACTGTTCGAAAAGATATATCTTTATAATATTCAGATAAAACTAGTAGTCTGTTATATGGAAAGTAAGGTCAAATTACTTTTTTTATTTAAATTAGTTTTGTTTGATAAATAATTTATTTTTTATTTAAAATTACTTTCTTTTATATTTAAAATTCGTTTTCTTTGAACTAATGAGTGTCAAGGTGTAGAGTAGACGAAAGTATTAAAATCATCAGTTCGAATCATTTCTTTACTACACAATACCAATGGTGAGAACTTGTTTTAATTTAAATAAAAGTGATGTGAGCTACTGAACGAAAATAACAAATACGTCTTAAAAAAATTGGAAATTTTAGCAGAATAAAAAATTACATAATTGACATTACGATAAAAGTTACGTATATGGCAATGCAATTTTAAAGAGGATTAAATTCATTTTAACGCAGATGCAGAAATTTATTATAAAAATAATCAATGTGTATGTTTATATAAATATATTCGAATATGTAATAAGCAAATTATATAAAAAGACTTCGTTTTTATAAAACCTCTAGTTAAATTTATTTCGTATCTTCTACATGAATAATTTTTACTTCAGTATAAATCTCTTGCTCTAAAAAAAAATAATATTATAAAATTTTCATGGAAACTGTATACAAATATATATTATTCCTTTCCTAGAAGCAATGCGAGTATATCTTCTACACGGTGAATAACTTTAATTAGTTTTATTGAAGGAATTATTGCTGTTTTATGCGCACCTTTTATTATTATTATTATTATTATTATTATTATTATTATTATTAATATTTCAATAAATATGAATTTAAATCACTGGAATATGTATTTGAAAATATAAATAACGACTTTAAATTAAATAGTAGCTGATTCTTTTTTTCCTTTGTTTTTATAAATGATTTTTAAGCAAATTGTAATTTTTTTTAAATTGGTACTACAATGATCTTTTTATTTATTTACGTAAAATTGAATTTATTATTCTAGTTCCAAGCTGATTTTATCTAAATCTATTCTGCATTTTAAATATTCTCCGTAAATGCAATAAGATCGAGACAAACGAATTCCATTTTCTTCATCTTAAAAGTTTTTAATAAATATATCTTTTACTCAAATGAACTTCTTAAGGATAAAATCAATTTCAATAGTAGTTTCCTGAAATTAAGATGAAAATAACTTCGTTATGATGAATTATATATAAAAAATTAAAAGAAACAATTATGTAGAAAATCCTGATCAAACTTCGTGGATATTCAAAAGCTTCCTGTCTTATCCTGGTAATGCTACGGTAAAGATTCTCTAACTATGAACTTAAGATTATTGACGTCTTTTTAAAAATAATTATATGTGTTTATATTGTATAATAAATATTTTAGAATTTATATTACCGAATCAGCATTATTTAAGCTACGTTAGTTTATATTTTTAGCACAGTGTTGAAATTCTGATATTCATCGAACTGCTAGTTTATCCACGACTTAAAAAATACGAGGCGTGATAAAAAAGAACGAGTATTTTTATTTTTATCAAAAAGAATTTATTTATTCTGCTATGCTCATATTGTCCCCTTAAGTAGACCCCAGAGATGTGACACACTTCTGTCAGCGTTTCCTTTAATTCTCAAAACATTTTTGGAAAGCATTTTTTAGTATAGCCTTAAAACCACTTGCAATTTTTTTCTTTACTTTCATCTACCATATTCAAAATTCTCCCCTTACGCAGTGGGAATAGAAAAAAAATCCCTTTCGGCACGCCGGAATGTGGAAGTAGATTTCACCGGTGCTAAGTAAGGGGATAAAAAAGATTTTCACCTTCATTTAAGAAAAACTTCAAATTTACTCAATACGAAAATGGTTGCATGTGAAAAACGTTTCACATATTTAGCATACGATAAACCTCATTTTCTTACGATTCCAGCAAAACTTTAGTCATCCCTTGCCGTAAGGGTTGTCATATCAAAAATTGTTTTGGACAAAGCTTTAGGTAATGTTTAGACGATTAACGACTACTTCAAACCGATTCGATACCGTACCGATTAATGGAGATATGATTCTTTTTTGTCTTCAAAATCTAATTTTTTGAACTCCCTGGGCCAATGGTTGGTGGTATCAAATACGTTTACTTAGAAAGGTTTTAGGCCCTTATTCAAAGAATAGCAGGAACTTTAAAAAACTTCGATATTTTACTTAATAAGAAAGTTATAGCGATATTTTGTTTTTTCAAAAAGCCATTTTCACTCCCATAGACCAATTTTGGCCGTTAACGAACTCGACTGAGATTTTGAGACGAGTTATTTTTAAGGGGCAATTTGAAAGTGATTGACACAAAATTACGGCAGTTATCTTGTCCACAAGAAAGTGAAATATATATATATATATATATATATATGTATATATAAACTTTTGAGCTGACGGTGGTTTTGGGGTCTGGGGGATGTGAAACGCGAGGGTATGTAGAAATTTCCCGGAAGTCACATCATGGTACCCATTACAATAGGTAGCTTTCTTATGAAATCTACCTAAAATCGCGGGTGTCATGTTTGGAGAAGATGAAGGTTGCGGCATCAATACGGTGTTATTTTTGGATAAATAATCACAAATTATTAATGAAGAATGAGCTGGAGCGTTAACGTAAAGCCAAATTCAAGAAACTTTTGCCAATATTTGTGGTCATTTTCTTCGAATTTCTTCTATAAAATTGCTAAGTAATACCGTTTTTTGACTCTACAACCTTGCGGCAAGAATTTGTAATGGATGATATCATCGTAATCGAAAAAAATAGTAAGTAAAACCTTAATATTCGATCTCACAAGGCGTGACTTTTTTCGGTTTTGGTTATTCAAGAAGCTTCCACCCGGTTGACTGGACTTTCGTTTCAATATTATAATCGTATAAAAGTTTCATCATCTATTATGACACCTTTGAATAATTCTGAACCATCAACGATATCATCTAAGAATATTTTTGCGATGTTGGTTTTTGTTAAAAATGCAAAGATTTTGGGATAAATTTTGCTACTACACGTTTCAAACCCAAAATGTCCGTCAAAATCGTTTTATACAACTCATAAGAGATTCCCACTTCCTCAGGAAGTTTTCTAATAATGATTCAACAATTATTGATTGCAATGTCCTTTATTTTGTCGATATTTTTATCGGTTACCTAATTCAGGCCCTTTTATTGTCTTCAACGTCTTCAGGGAATTCTTGAAACCGTTTTACTACTCATAAACTTGGAATTGGAGTAAAGTCTTTGCCAAAACTCTTCTCTAACGTCTTCAACATTTCAGTGCACTTTATTTCATTTTTAACTCAAAACCTTAGGCAAATCTTTTGTTTCATCATTTTCAAACAAAATAGAAGTTCACTAGTAATAAAATACGTCCTAATTAATTGGCTGCCAAATTTGAACTACTTGTCTAACTTTGACTTTGACTTTTCCGTTTAGGCTCCGGAACCGCCGTAACGTATTACTTCAGAGGATGAATGAGGAAGTTACGTATGAATATAAATGTCTTGTACACTTGTTAGTTTTGTAAAGTCTCAGGCCAACCATTTCTTAGATGTATGATTAATTGGAACCCAACCAACAAAGAATACCGATATCCTATGACCTAATATTCAAATCCATATAAAAATAACTGCTTTACTAGGATTTGAATCTTAAACCCCCTAAATCTAATGGAACTAAAAATATTGATATACATTACAGACAGTTCTCCCATCGTGTGTAAAAAATTTAATTCAATCGAAAAGACATGACGCAAAGAATTAAAAATTTCCCTTATCTTATTTTATCACATCTCGTCTATCAATTGTTAATATCTAGACATAAAATCTTAATATCTAGATCACATGTATAGTAGTAAAGTTAATCTATTAAAATAAAACTGATTTTAGTGCCTTGTAACTTCTATTTAAGTTACATATTTTTTTTTTATATAATTCAAATTTTACTAAATTTCTTGTACCTATATTTATTTCTATACAGTTTTTCATTAACACTACCATCAGCAAGTATACGAACTTTAGAGATTATAAAAATGCATTCTAGTAGAAAAGTAAATAAAAAATTCTTATATATTACAGTACAATTACTTATTTAAAAATTACTGCTAAATTAGAATCAATTATATTCTGACTAATATTCGTATGTACAAATTAAATCTTTCATAATAGGATTAATGTGGGCAGGACATACTCTTCATGCAGTAAAATTGCAGATATGAGAAAAGTATTTTTTTTTTATACAAAATTAGTATATTTATTATACAGTTAGTTAAACTATACCAAATGTATGTTTTATGGTTAAAAAATTTTAATTCATTCTAATATTGGGTATCCTATAGAAACTGATACCGTGGGGAGATTTCCAGTCAACTGAAATGCCAAAAACACTACAGAATTTTGTATAATTTTTTTGCAATTTTTAAATATCATCTTGAGATTTTAATACTTTTGTACAATGGATACTATCAAAGAAACACTCTTTTCTGTTTGATAAAGAAAACAAACATACAAGGCTGCATATAAAATTTCATAATTGCAGTTCACAAATTTACAATACGATTGGCTGTTTATAGTTTTGTTTTTCATTAAACATTAATAATTTTTATTTAATCATTAACAGTCAATATTCCAACAAATAAATCGGCTGAAAAATTACACAGTTATTCAACTTTTTATATTGTTTTAAGTGTAATTCTGACTTTTTTTGTCTTGTTGATACAACAATTGATTCAACATAAAAATACGGTTTTCTAAAAGTAGTAATGACGGAACGAAAAATAAAAAATTAAAAGAAATTATAATAATCGTAAAGTTTTAAACCGTAGTCTAACAGTTTTGTGATTAAACTTTTAATTACAAAACTTCACTTTTCAACATCTTTATATAATATAGACATAAAAGATTAAAAACCAAACTTCCGCTTGAGTTTCAGATTTTTACTGTATTATCGTGTATTGACAGTATAACAGTCTACAATAAAATCACATGTCTACCACGCATATATCACTGAAAATTTATCAGTATTTACACATTATTACAATAAAACGGAATAATGTAACTACTATATATAATATTTAATACGGTTTTTATAAAATTCATAAAATTATAAAAATAGTCAAGTCCAACAATAAACCTATTGAATTATGTTATTTTTAAGAAATATCACATTATAAACAATTGTTAAAATGGTAGTAACCACAGCATATAAAAGGTATAACAATTATGCTTGTTTTGAAAAGTTGTTAAAAGGATCGCCGCAGGAGGTACGAGTAAAATAAAACAAAAATATAAACAAATCTATGGAAACAAACTCTTATAAACCGTAAGTAATAATAATAACGTTATTTATTCTATAACTAATATGAGGTCAGTAGGAGGCAAAAGACAGAGACGATTAGTTGTCTCATTCCTCTGTATTTGCGAGATTACTTTATCTTAAAATTCTGAAAATAATCATCATAATAGATAACAAAATACAATGATATGTATAACAAGATTTTAGTAAAATAGGTCGACTATCTTTTTTCATTTCTAATATAATATCTTTACTTCTTCGTCTTCTAGCGTATTAATTGTAATAATCATAAAATGTGTAAAAGTCTGACGATATAAAATAATAAAAATCTTATAATTTACACGTTAAATATTGTTCCTATTGTGCAGTAATTCTAATGTCAGAATTTCTCCCACCTATTTTTTTAATTTTACATTATTACTGGCGTTACACACACACACTTATATTTTTAGCTTAAATTATTTGTAGTTGTTTCTATTCTGTTTACTTTTAAATTTCCTTTATTTTTTATCTAATTAGGGTTAAATAATCTAAATATTTAAATAATTAGCTGGCATAATCAAGTGATTGCTCTAAAATCACTTGGTGGTCCATCATCACCTGATATGTGAAAAAAGTCACAAATGAAAAGGATATAATCCCAGTCTCAAAAAATTACAAAAAAAACCGTGCAAGATTTTCAAGAGAAAAAAGGTTTAAAGATGGTATTCCTTTGCCTTCTTCAATGAACGGATCACCGTATTTCTAATTTAATTTTTAGATAACATTTTAAGGCTTATTATGCAGCTACCGGATAGGAAATGGAGCATTATGGACATATCCACAGTCAATCTTCCTCTACACGAATTTCTCATCACAGCATGGATCAAAAAGAATTTCAGGAAAAAATCACTACAGCAAATAAGGAAAGGAAAGGATCAACGATAATAAAAGGAGTAGATGAGAAATAAATAAATAAATATACTCGTATATATATATATATATATATATATATATATATATATATATATATATATACACACACACACACACACACACACACACACACACACGAGAGAAACGGATAAACGGATAATTCCCATGTAGAGAGTAGCTATAGGGTTTCCTTCAGGTATCGGGAATACCGATAAAAATCCCTCGAGAGATCAAGAAATATTTAAAGAGGACAGAAGCATCACACTCAGTGGCAGCTCATAACTAAACTTACTGGGGCTGCTGGTCTATAAAATTATTTTCTGGCTTTTCCAGGCCATGGTTAAAGTTTTCTGTAAAATAAAAGAACCGAAAAAATGAATCCAATAGAATAACTGGAAGCAGGATAATAATCCAAGTCTACACTTTACCATATTCAAGAATATGTTACACGGTTCAAGAATTCGTTTTAACCAAATAAATAATATAATGTCAATATAGATAATATTTTTTAGTATTATTAGATCTTAACTTAATAAAATGTCTGCTTAAAAACATTATAGTCCATTGATGTTTAATTTAAATTTTTATTTACTCAGAAACAAATACATAATTCGTTTTTACTAATTACCTTCTCTTTCGCCCTTCCAGCATGTTTTTGGACAGATTTGGCAATCAAAGTAGTGATAGTAGTTTATCACTACTGATAAAAATTTAAACCACTTTCATATTCCATCCACCGACTATACTAGAAAAGGGAACGAACAAGGAACGTTCCTTACACACGCGGAGTAAAAAAAAACTACCTTCCACCAGCACACCAGGGTCGGAACTGCGGGAGCGACAGTGCTCTGTCCCTCGCAGCCACGCGTGCAGCGAGGCCTATGTGCGCATGCGTACAATAGCCAAACACCGCGCCGGTGGAACTGTGAAGCGCACAGTTCCACACAAAGATTTTTGTATCTTTGTCATAAACTGGGGGAGAGCTAGTGATATTAAGCTTAAGGATTATATATTGTACAAGTTCAAAGAAAGAATTAAAGAAAAAAGAACTCATTATATTAAATTTTATCGATAACATCAAGTGGAAATAGATCCTGGACTTCCACAATGCCTATACGCGAACCGTCACTGATCACACTTATAATAAATCAAGAAGTAACCCAATAACAAAGTCAAGCTTTCTAAAAGTTCAGCACCCTTCCCCATCTACGGAATAAAATTTATTAATTGAATATACTACTATTATTGCCCATCAGCACGCTAAAGCTACAAAAATATAGGTTAAATTAAGCCATACAAATGAGGTTTTTAATATGTTCATGCAGGGGAAACTGTATATGAACAACATTGTTTTCAAAGAAATCAACTCTACATAGCCCCAACTGTATCTCTCAGATGATTTCCATGCAATGTGTCTCCTTTGTGCTGTGAAATAACATATGTACACTGTCTTCTCTCTGCAACGAGGAAAAATTTCCCTGTACTTAATATTTGAAGCAGCCGTTCTTCGCAAAGGAAATTGAATTTGAGAGCATAGGGATTTCCTTTTTTGCTTCTTAGATATTCTTAAAATTTTTCCTAAAGACATTTTTTCAAGAATGAAAAAAATCAAAAATTCAATTTTCTACTTGTTCGGAAAATAGAAAAATTAAGGTTAAGTATGTTCCTGAGAAAGATTTTTTTAATAAATTGAATCCTTTTTTATTATCTAAGGGCTGTAAATTGGAATATAATTTTTTTATTTTTAAAAATCTTTTTAGGAATAATAATTAGTTTTCCAGTTACTGAAGAAACTGGGAAATTACTGATTACTAATCAGTAAGGGTTTATCATTTTATATAAACATAGATTATAATTTAAAAAAATTTTTTTTAAATGAATGTTTTGCTCTGAGAGCACACCGTTCATGTGGATATATTAGCTGAATTTCCTTTTAGGAAATATAAATATTCAAAAATGGCTTATTTATTCATATACGGATCAAAAATAATTGTTGATTATGATCTCTTTGATATCATACTCTGTACAAAAGGCTAAAAGTAAATATTCCAATTTTGTTAGTACAAGTAAATTTTTATTTCTCAGAATCCAGAGTATTTCATGAAACAGATTTTTTACAGTTTCTAGACTTAGATAGACTTAGATAGATTCTAGACTTATTAAATTCACATTTCATTAATATTTAAACTTTATTTCCGGTACGAATATAAAATATTGACACTAAGAAAGAGGAAAGAGGTTGGTCATATATAAAAATTGGGGATAGAGAAGTTATATGGACAAAGTAAAAATGAAGAAGTAATCCGTAGAGTGAAAAAATTAAAATAAATTAATTCAGAATAAAAAATTGAATTGGCTGAAACGTATTCTTAGTGAAAGATAAATTAAAACTTTTATTAAAACTTGTATAAAAGAAAATAGAAAAAAAGGACGTGTCTTAAGGTACGTATAAGGTAAAACAGGTAGAAACCTGAGGTTCAGAACGCATCACTCTGACTCTGAGAGTAAAGATCAAAATAAAGCCAATCACTCTGGAGAACAGAGCGAAAGTATATCCTGCAGAGCAGAAAGATCACCTGAATTTTGACGGGTTTGACAATCTATTATGCAATACCCCAAGAAAGAATTGGAATATTTCTCACATTCTCTAATAATGTAGAATGGAATTCCTGTTATTTTCGAGAATAGCTATGGAGTTTTTGGAGTAACTTCTGTCATGTATAAGGTCACTCGCGACCTTAGGGTTATGATATTTACCGTAATACGGTAATAGGGCAGCAATTATAATTGCTGCCCTATGATTTTTTTATTTTTATAACAGGAGTTTCCAGTGTTGTATAAAAAAATAAGCATATTAAATTAAAATTACTATAATAAAATAAATAAAGATAACAATATTATCCGACGTAAAATATTTTTATTCCTAAATAAACTCTATTCCAAGTTATTAAAATTTATATTCAATTTTAAAATAACTAAGTAATTAAAAAGTAACGTTTTAAATGTTTAAATGATAAAGGAAAAAATATGTATATATTTCAATAATAATTATTACTTTGTTTTATTTTTATCTTTACTTTTATTAACTACATTTCAACTTTGAAATATCATTCTAACTTTTACTGGTAAAATGTTCTTCCTCTACCAGGTTTTTCCTTTCTGCCCTTCAGGATTTTTGTTATAAGTTTCTTACATCAAGACTTTACCACTGTTATCATGACTTTTGTTTACAAAGTTTTCAAAAGGAATCTTTCTTTTCAGTGCTGTTCCTTGATGTCACAATTTTGCAGATATACGAGTGATTTAGAAACAAAGATTATATAAGTTGTTCTTTCCATCTGTCTTGAACCATCTTATTTTAACTTATATTTCTAATTTTACTTTGTATTGAAATAATAATATCAACTATTAAATGTCTGAAAACTAAACAATACTAAAATTTAAATAGTGTACCCTTGCTTCAATGCAATTAATTGTGTGAACTTTACAAAGTATAAATTTTAAGTAAATGAAAATTATTGTTGTGAACTAAAAGATTACATTAGGACAAACTATTACGTATATAAATGTAAATTGGACTGGTATTTGTGTTAGTGTGTAAAAGGAAAAAATCATTAGGAAAATAATAATGATAATAATTAGATACATATTACTAATTTTACACTTCGAAAACAACAAAAAATAAATAAATACGAAAGGAAAAAAACACTATTTAATCCAAGGACAGATATATTTCTAATTAAAGAAAGAGCTCTTTGTTTTTAGTATGAATTGGGAGTAAAACTAATAACAAAACACTTTAAATTTTGTATATCTCAGAATATCTTATAGCCAAACAATTGTTGGCGACTTGATATGAAACACAAATTACTTTGTGTTCTTAAACATGACAAGCACACCATACCGGGTTTTCTTGAGAAAATGAATCATAAAATAGTATCACGTTGCCTTCCTCATTAAACCAAATATTCCATTATACTGGGTGATTTGTAAGGCATATACGATACGATTCGTACGGTAGGCTTGACATGGTGATAATTTAATGTTTAACTCGCTTTTCGTGATTCCTAATCAGAAGACAGGTAAACTTATATCCGAAACATATTTTTTAGCTTCCGGAAATTGATCTTTCTCATTTAATATTAAAAGATTCAAGACTGTTAAGATAGTTTTTTTATAAAAAAACTTTTTTGTGTATCTTATATATATATATATATAGCTTGAAAAAGACCGTGATTAGAACGTCAAACTTTCCTTATAAAAGGCAGAATTCAGAAAAAGACAGAACCTATTGGTCAATAGGTTAAAAGAAAAAATGAAACTAAAAAAGCCGGCTCAATTGAAGTTTTTAAAAAATTGTAATTTCCTTTTGGTTACCCTTTGGAGTCGGAACAGGTGAATCGCCTATACCGTGATGGAAGAAGTGGAAAAATAAGAAGAAAAAATTGTAATACAAAAAGTCGGAAACGTAAAAGGAAAATTACGTTGAAAATTAAAGTATAAGTATAGAATCATGTAAACAATTACTCTACTCTTTAGTAAAATTTTGAGAAACAGGATCCATGGTGACCGTATCTCCCGACCCTTTTGATCAATAGTAATCAAAGTGAAAAGACATCAAGTATCCATATTCATGAAGCTAATTTCATAAAAACCGATTTATCCAGTCTGAAAACATCAAGCAAAATGATAAATGATAAAAAGACAAAGATAAATGACAAAGGAAATTACATTTGTTATCCTTCATTCCTGAATGAAATTAGCCAAATACAATACCAAAGTGGCATTCAAACTTAATAGAATTATCTAATCAGTAAAATTTTTAAGTGATTACATTATGAAAAAAACTTAAGTCTAAAAATTACAACAAAAAAAAAAAAATATAAAAAGAATTTTTTGCCTCCACCCCTTACTTGAGGTAATAAGACCAAAAACCATCAGAAAATATATTGGTTACCTAAGCAGTATTAATTTATGTAAAAAAATGTGATGTGGACATCACATGACTTCCTTTACGCCCACAAATTACATATCCATATCTTTTTAAAATAAAAAATATATAAAATTTTATTTTATTAATAACTTCTGATATTTTTTCATTTTTTTTCAATGTTATTATTAATTGTAAAATGTTTTTTACAATCAGAGGTTATTAATTATTAATAAATCAACGCATTTAAATTTTAAAAAAAGTTAAAAAAAAAAGGAGAAGGAGATGAAGTTGGGTTTGAACCGACATGCCTTCCTCTCGTAAAATCCAAATATTTCATTAATTAAAATTTTAACTCTGCAACCAAAGAAAATAAGTACGACTTAAGATATACCGTTGAAAATCTCTCAATGACGGCTTACTTCTGCAGTTAAAATTCCATAATCCAAAATTGCTGGGATTTTGGGTTTTTTTGGACACTTTTGGTCCAGTCGATTGCAATAAAAAGGACAACTAGATCTTACAACAGTCCTAAATCCAATATTTCGACATCCTAGGCTAATCGTTTTTGAGTTATGCGAGATACATACGTACTTACAGACGTCACGCCGAAACTAGTCAAAATAAATTAAGGAATGGTCAAACTGAATTATTTCCGTTGAAATCTGAAAACCGATTTTTTTACTTCGGAATAAAAAGTTGAAATAAGTAGTTGAAAATCCTTTACTTCGTATAAGGAAGCGTTAGAGCAAAAAAAAGAACATTACATTTGTTAAAGTTGGGTAATCAATTTAAAAAAATCGTAACCATGAAACAAAATCAAACCTTTTGAAAAGTTACACACCTTTCGGACTTGTTTTTTGCCTTCAGTGGTAGCAGTGACACAGTAGTTTTCACTTTTCACTATTTCACCTTTAAGCGTGAAGTAAATAAACTGATCTTACATACCGCAGAATGTTCGTGCCGTTAAAATTAATTTACCAATCCCTTCAGGTTTCATAATGAGAAAACACTGAATTAATTTCTCTTAGCGCAATCGGACAAAGGGGCACTCATCTTAAATTAATTTGTAAACACAATTACAAACAGCTAAAATCGAAACGATACTTCAAATCAACAGATTCTAAATTATAATTTTCAATTAATATTAAAGAATCAGATGTTTCACCAAATCTGATGTGGACACCGCATGATCTACTTGTACGCCTATTAAATTACAGATACACATTTTTAAAAATACATAAAATTTTATTTCACTAATAACTTCTGTTTTTATTTTTTTATGGTTATTATCGAGTATATTTTATTTTAAATATTTTTTTACAATCACGGGTTAATAATTAATTATTAAATCAATATATTTACACGTAAATAAAAAAAAAAAAACAAAAGGAGATGATATCTGATTCGAACCGATGTGCCTTTCCTTTAAGATCCAAATATTGCATTAATTAAAATTTTTATTTTTATTTCGATTGCAATCAAAAAGGGAGATGCACAACTAGATGTTACAACAATGCTAAATCAAAAAATTTCAACATCCTACAGCTAATAGTTTATGAGTTATGCGAGATATTTACGCACATACATACGTACGTACAGACGTCACGTCAAAACTAATCAAAATGGATATTTCCGTTGAAATATGAAAACCGAAATGTTTCGCGATCACAATACTTCCTTTACTTCGTACAAGGAAGTAAATATGCTACTGTTTTGAAAAATTTTGTGATACTGAACTTATAAGGGTGGTTTCTCCCTTCCCCCTTAACCTGTTGTCATGGCATTAATAGAAATCATGAGACGAGATTTCAACCTAATAAGTCCATCCAATCTGGGATATCATGCTAAAAAATTCATTTTGGCACTCCATAAGGCGGAAATAGATTTCACCGGTGCTAAGTAGGGGATGAAAAAGATTTCCACTTTAAAGTTAAGAAAAACTTCAAATTTACTCAATACGACAGTGGCTGCATGTGAAAAAAGAGTTTCACATATTTAACATACGACAAGACCCATCTTCTTAAAATTTTAGTAATATTTTTTGGTCATCCCTTGCCGTAAGGATTGGTCACATCAAAAATTGTTAAAGACAAAATTTTTAGGTAATGTTTAGAGAAATAACAACCACTTTAAACCGATTCGATACTGTACCGATTAAGGAAGTTATGATTCTTTTTTGTCTTCGAAACCCAATTTTTTTCAACCTCTGGGCCAATGGTTGGTGATATCAAAAATGTTTACTTAGAAAGGTTTTAGGCCCTTATTCAAAGAAAATAGGAACTTTAAACAACTTCTATATTTTCCTTATTAAGAAAGTTATAGCAATATTTTATTTTTCCAAAAAGCCTCTCCATTTCCATCCGCATGGTCCAATTTTGGCCGTTAACGAACTCTCGACGGAGATTTTGGGTCGTTATATTTTATATAGCAATTTGAAAGTAACTGGCGCAAAATTACGGCAGTTATCATGTCCACAAGAAAGTGAAATATATATATATGTATATGTAAACTTCTGAACTGTCGGTGGTTTTGGAGTATGGGGGATGTGAAAGGCGAAGATATGACGAAATTTTCCGGAAGTCAAATCATGGTACCTATTACAATAGGTCGATTTCATATGAAGTTTAACTAAAACAAGGCTACCTATATACATAAATACATTGATACATACGTACATACATCCTTCAGGTATTTTTAAATGCTAAATTTGTATTTTTTTTTTGAAGTGGATCATGAAAGATTAAAAACTGCAAAAAGTCTGAAATGCAAAATTTGAACCGATTAGCATAGCCCTTATATAGAATTACTGTGTAGCTATAGATGTATCTAGTTGTTAAGCAATAATCACATTTCTACTAAATTTCTTTCTTTACTCAAACTTACATACCACCTATAAAATCATATAAAATGGAAATAATATTAAAAACTGCCTTTTAGGCAGTAAGTAAAATACATATACACATCTTCGAAATGGTGTTCAACCAGAGAAAAATTGATGTCATAATAAATAGAAGAAGAAAAAATTGTTAAAAGCAATGTATAATTAAATGAGTTAACAATACAGTTTTATAATTATGAAATACAATACAAGATGTGGTAGATACAGGATGGCCCATATAAAACGCAACCCAACCTTATATTGGTAGGTATTGAAATAATAAAAAAGGCATGTGTAAATTTAAATGTAATTTTTATTATTACCATCCATTACCTTACATTTAGAGTAAATGTTGGATGTGGCCGCCATCTTCTTGAAGCTTCAATTCTTTTTACAGCGTTTCTTGCAACTTTTTTCAAAGTTTGTGGCTGGATATTTAATACAGCTTGTTCAATACTGACTTTCAATTGTTCAAGTGTTCGTGGTTTGTTGCTGTAGGCTTTTTCTTTGAGGTAACCCTATAGAAAAAAATCCGTCGCAGTCAAATCTGGTGGCCACAAGCCTCGACCAATAACACGATTACAAAAGAATTCCTCAACGAAATCAGACGTTGAACCTGCGTAGTGCGATGTCGCACCGTCATGTTGTAGCCAGTAGTGTCTGTCTTCCTCTTCCAAGAGTGCAATGAACTGAAATAAAATATCCTGATATCGTTCTGCATTAATGGTGTCCTCGAAAAAAATAGGGCCGATTACGATAGGACCGTTTGAATGCGATAAGGTCGTAATTGTAATTGTTTGGTTGTCCGATGGACGGTTGATTTAGACAAATTAATTTCAGCAGACAAACATCTGATCGATTTATTTGGCGAGGCGAGTAATCGGTCTTTGATTTCAGCGACTGTATCTGTATTCAACACTGACGCAGATCTTTTGTGTTCCTTGTTATTAACAGAACCGGTCTCTCTAAATTTTGCAACTAACCTTAATACTGATGTTTTGTTAGGAGCTGGTTTATCTGGGTACTTATGGCGAAACAAATCTTGCACTGCAAGTGCTGATTTCGTACTGAAGTACGACTCAACAATCAAAACACGTTCATCTAGCGAAAACACCATCTTGTCTCTAGCAATACACTGAACGTTATGATTGCATTGTTGTTACTATCGGTAGTGTTCTACTGCGTGGCCGCGATGTTCAGATGTTGGACGAGTCCATTTCAGTAACGAGTAGGGGAGTAACCTTGACTTTAAAAAATTTGAGTGATTGATGGGTTGCGTTTTATATGAGACAACCTGTAGAATAAGATTTCAATTCAGTTTTGCAGTTTACCCAGTATGAACCAGGGTGGAGAGAATGTGTTGAGAGATTTTCAACCTTGGACGCATTGACAAAGAAACAAGAATATTTTTCAGAAATTAAAAAAGCTTTTTTGCACAGTCACCTTGCAATTCGATATATCTGACTAACGATTTTGAAACTGTTTAATACCCACATTATAATCCGCTTTGTTCAACTCTGAAAAATAAGCGGATGTCTCAGCTTTGATCTCATTTGTAGTGACTTCGTCCAGCGAGTCATTTCTTCAGTTTGGAAAGAGGAAATAGTCGCTGGGAGCCAAATCCGGTGAATATGGAAAAACATTTCGAAGAATAGATCATTGAGTTTTGTATTAAAAACAGGAAACGTGGACAATTCCACCTCTCGGGTTGTTACTAAAAAACTCATAAAGAATTGTAAACAATCCCAATCGAAAGCATAAAGTTAAGCTTAAAATCGTTTAAACCATTAAAACCTCACAATACAAACTGTACATAACGATCTAATGAGCGCTTTATGTAAAAGTTTAATTATCTTATATTTTATTTTATCGAATAAAAAATTAATTTTTGAATGATTTAAGAAAGATAAAGTTAATTTTAAACCGCCCGCTCAAGGAAGCCATTCATATTTTGTAAAGATTAAGGGCGTAAAATCCTAATAAATATACGAAGGTTTGATCGTTCATAAAAAATACCTTAGGATGCAATAAAATTAAAAAAGGAAGTAGATGAATGACCCCAGCGTTGACAAGTATATTGCAGATCGAGAAAATAAAATGATTTTTAAGAAAATAGATAACTGGAATAAATACGAGCTTTTATTTGCATTAATATTTAATTTTTTTATTGCTATAAAAATATCAGTTTATCAAATCGAAAAACTGTTCCTGAATAAAATGACTGCATGAATAACATGAACTCGAAGAATATTTGGAAAAACTATAAAGAGTTCATGTAAAGGTCGATAAAATTTGATGAAGAAAATAAGGCAATATTAATAACTAGGCAATTAATATTTTATAGTCTTTTCATTCAATTCACACGTGGTAAAATCCAAGTAACGATATAAGTAGTTAAAAATTATAATTATTCTTCAGTTTTTTTTTGTTTTAAGAATTATTTCACTGAAATGAAATAAAGATTTCAACATCAAAAGGCGATAATGCATTTGAGAAAGAAGCGTCACTAGTCAGAGTTGTATTCTCTGAAAGTAATGATGTTCATTCACTATGCGGTCGTCTCTAAATTACAAAAAAATTAAGATGTTCCTAATTATGTAGAGTATTTCGCCCATCTACTACAGACTTGGTATGTTTTTTTTGTAGCAATATATACTTCTAAGTTAAGAAAAAACATGAAAGGTTTTCGCTTTTCTCTATTTTTCGCTAGTTAACCTTAACAGGATTTCATTATTCCTGGATGATGCCTCATGTTAGGTTTCCTTCTTTTTTTTGTTATGATGATTAACACATGAAAAAATATAAATAAAACAGAAATTTATTATTTAGTTAAATTAAAATTTTTATAAGCTTTCCCATCGCAAGGGAAATTAGTCTTTCCGATATTCGGCCGTGCAAAATAAGAAATATATATTTTAAAATGCAATATTATATCTCATTGTGATAATTAACGATTTTTGCATTACTTTTTCAGTACTGAATAAAGAAGTGAAAATAATTTCATTAATTAAAAAGAAAAAAAAAATGACATCAATATTTTAATTAAAATCAAGTGAAATATTCTCAGATGTAAAACTTCCGGGTTTTTCTTATGTTATCTTGAAACATAATAATTTTTAAAAGAAGAGGGATCTATAGAAAAGAAGAACCTAGTAAAGAAAGATACAGGCTAACAAAGTGATGAAGCCATGTAACATTTTCTTTTCTCAAGAATATTACTTCCTGTCTTGAGAAAATTTTTTATTTTTATACAGTACCATACTTTTCATCCTGCGAATTTTATATACTTACTTACTTCATTTAATTGTTTAAAGAAACATGTAAGTCAAGTTTTTCTTTCGTTACTAATTCATTTTTTAAATTTAATTATAAAAAATTATTTAATATTCTCATCTGTAGTTAACTAAAAAAAGCAGTAGTAGTAGTAGTAGAAGTTCATTAAAAAAAAATAATAATTAATGAAAAAAAGTACATTCAAGTATCGATTAATTGGAATAATAATCGAAAAGAATTACAGGTAAACTGAGCTTACTGGGCTACTGGGCTTCCTTGGTATATGCATACAGATTATAATTCAGTCCGTCGCTTAGTGAAAATATTGAAAATTATTTTAATGCTTACAACGTTTAATTTACGGAAAAAATAATAAGAAAATTGATAAATTATTTTATAACAATAAAAAATTGTAAAAATATACAAAATCAGTGCAGTAATTTACCATTTACTAATTTACTAATTTTTGCCAATAAATTTTATCCTTCTAATAGAAAATCGATTCTTGGTAAAAAACTGAGGATAATACTATTATATTTTCCAGTTACTTTTCTTTTGTCCTACACAATTTTATTTCGTTACTAATTTATTTCTTCAAGTAGAAAAACTAAAGGAAATTACCCTTTCTCCATTACCTTTTAAAAATGTGTTTGTTATTGTTATGTCTTCGCGGTTCGACAAGTATGTTGAGAAAATATCAAACGTAAAAATTTCTTACAAATACAATTTATTACTCTAGATATATAAACAAAATAAATAATAAAAATAATGAATGCAATAACAATATAATAATGACAATATGACAATACTTATATAATATACAGAATGCTTGTTAATGGACAAGCTATAAGTTTTTTCGTTATACTGGTGCTGTTACAATATCAATAGTTTTTTTATGATCTGACTTAGAAAATATGTACGAAAAATACGTAACGAAGATGATATTTTTACACAAAACGGTAATTAAGTATTACTCGAAAGTGCGAGCGATGTAAATGGGATGAATACCCCAAATAAAATTATTAACGAGGGTTCTGTTTTATCAGAAGCAGTCTACAAGAGTAGCTGATAATTAACATCATTGCGTGATAAATTAGTACTTTTTCTTTTCCAAAGAAATTAATGTAGCGAATTTATTTCTTAAAATTAAAAAAGTAATTAATTAATTCCTGAGTGAAATAATCATAATTAAGAAAACTGGAAAACAAGAAACATTATAAATGGAAAAAATGTACCGAATTGGTATTACACAATAAGAAAGTTATTGCGTAGTTATTGGACGTACTTATGAAAAATGAATAAAAAGTATTCTTGGGCAATAGATGTGCTTTATCCTTATTGAACTTAGAGTGAAGTACTTTCATAAGAGATTATTTGTTTTCGATGAGCTGGTGAACCGTTTAAATGGTAGGAAATAAGCCGATTTTGGCAAATATGCATGGAAATACCGTTATAAACGGAGAGAATAATTTAACTATAATATTGAAATAGAGCTTTTTTGCAGTTGTTTTATTAGCCTATATGTATAAATACGTCTGTGTAAATTAGGTAAGAGTGTAAAAAGAAAAATGAAAGCCAAAAAGACTATATTTGTGTTTTAAAAAAAGATTATTTCTGTTTTCCCAGTAGTAATCTGTTCGAAAACACAGTTGAATTTATTTATTTTTTGTTTTGTATAAATATTATTATATTTTTTTATATTCAAGATCAATCTACCAGACGGCACATGTGCCATGAGTATTATTATTATAATTATTATTAGCAATAGCAGTTGCAGCAGAAACACCAGCAGCAGTATAGTGTTGGTGGTTCTGGTGGTAGTGGTAGTAGTAGCAGTAAAGAAGGCTTCTTTTTTTAGCATTTCTCTATTTTTTAAACACTAATTTTATAAATGAAATGAACAAAAGAATTATTCTTCTTGATTTAAATAATGAAGTAAAACTAAACTTTATTTTTTACTTGTAAGAAACGAGTTATTAAGGTTCAAATTCATAATGTAAGGAATATCCCGATTTGAATAAGTCAGTAAAAGTGCAAAAACCTCAAGTTGTGTAACTTAATTTATGATTCTCTATCGTTATTATTTTATTCAATCTATTAAAAATGTTTTAATTATTTTTTATTTATAGTACGGCTAACGAAAGATGATATCTGGGTTTGAGTAGTTATAATTATTCAAATAAGAAATTAGAAAAAAATATATTGTACATAAAAATTGAGTCTATTCTATTTTAAATTATTTTAATAAAACTATCTTTAAATAGCAACAAACAGTTGATTTCCATTTAGAAAAAGAAAACACAGGAAAAAACGAGTTTTTTAACCTCTATATTTTGTTTATTCAATCTTTATACTATATGTTTTAACAAATCTATAAATATGTGGCTGGTTAACATATTTTTTTTTCGCCACCCTCCGTGGCGCCAGTAGTAGCGTCTCGGCCTTTCATCCGGAGATCCTGGGTTTAATCCCGATCAGGCATGGCATTTTCACATGCTACTTGTCATTCATCTCATTCTTTGAAGCAATACCTAACAGTGGTTCCGGAGGTTAAAAGAAAGAAGGTTCGTTGGTAAACATATTTGGTCTTGAAACGCATGAAATATAAGTAGTTTTGTTTTTTATTTTGTTGGTAACGAGTTCAAAAATTATTTCTCTTCACCTCCACAGTAAGCCGAATTGAAATAGTTTTTAACAATAGTAAACAGTTTCAGATCAAAAATTTATTAACGTGTTTTTTTATGAAAATGTAGTCATCTTGTAAAAAAAACTTGAAAAGGTATTTTTTAGATTTTCGATATTCCAGCAGTTACGTAAAATATTGAGTCTAATATTCTGCCCAATTTATAAACTGTAGTTAATAAATAAATCATTAGTCTAAGTTATTATTTCTAATTATTGTGCTATTATAACTATTTGTGGCTATTGTTTGAACAATAAATATTTAGCTTTTAAAAAGATAATAAATTATTTCATTCAATACTCTACATAAATATTAAAACACAATTAACTAATCATTGCCGAGTGGTAATGATAATGCCGAAAACTGAAAGAGAAATTTAAGTATATTTTTATTTATTGAGATAACTACGGTTATTTACTAATGGGTGGATTTTTTAATAATAAATCTAGTTAAGTATTATAACAAAGATTTGTCTCTTTATCGTTTTCACAATATTTTTTCACTGGAAAAACTTTTAGGATAGAAATTTTTTTTTAATGCTCATGAGAATTGAAATAATAAAAAAACGTCCTGAAATTTTTATGCATATTCATAGCGTAATACATTTTAACTGCATTTTTACATAATTGTTTTTCTGAGGTTATAAAGCTTGAAAATCACATACAATAATTAAAGATGGAAAAAAGCTTGTTTTCCGTTAATTTTCATAAAATTTAAACAAGATGTTTCGTGGTGTTGAAATGAGTTTTTTAAAAAAATAATATGATACAGATTAAACTTAGATTTTTATATTTATGTTTTTTGTTTTTACCGTTAATTACAAAGTTATAACAACTCAGGTGTCTTCTATCATTTGACAGGCTATAACATACTTGTTTTTCTTTTGAAGCGCCTACTTCTTTTTTCCTTCTAGAAGAAAAATCGTACGGTTTTTTCTTCTTTTCGTTTGCTAATAAATATTTTGATTATTTTGACTGTAAGTATGTTGATATAATTTAATTAAGATTGATTAAAGTGGTGGTTCTTTACGGAAGCCGATTTCTTTTTATTGATTTAGCCGTTTTATTGGGGTTTCCCTTCATTTTTCTTGTAAATATTATCGTTTCTTAGTAAACTGTTAACATTAAAATGTATTTTGTATCAACTTATTCCTTAAACTAAAAATTACAGCTCTTCAACTACATCTATTAATACGGTAAATTATCCTAGTTCTAAGTAATTTGGAAGTCTACCTAAGTTAGTCATCAGAAGTTCTATTACAAGAAAACTCGTTACTTAGTATTTTACTTTGTGCAACTAAACGTTATTTCTGTAGACGGCTTTTACCTTCTAAAGTTATCATTATTATTATAATTTTTCTACGATCAATAATTGATCGTAGCATATGAAATCGATTATTTAAATTGATAATATTTATTAGCTATTACAAAAACTTATATTAATTAATTATTGTATGTTAATTCGTGATATAAAACAATGCACAACAATTCGAATAAGTTAAAAAAGTTCGTTTTAAATTTATTGATTGTGGAATGTTTCTTTAACAATTAAATTATAAAATTACAATCCATCAGAATTTAGTAGAAAATTTAAGCCTAACAGTGATTTATGATAGTGTAAATGATATAAAATAAACTACTACAGAAGTAAAATATATCAGGTGTACTTCTAACGAATTATAAAAATTTCTATAAACTAAAATTTTGTTATTTTATAATTCAAGCAAAACCAAGAAAAATAAATTAATAAAACATTGAAAGTATTATACATATACATCTCTTTAAAATAAACATCTTCAATCTTTTTGTATAGAATTTTAATCAGTATCTAAGTAATAAATTAATAATGGCTGTTAAAAAGATTAATTTTTTCTGACCGACTTTTTAAGAATCCATAGAATATCTAGTAGTTTTCTCATTTTTAGCACATATTTTCAGATGCCACGCTAATTTAAAGATTTAAAATAAAGACATAGAATAAATAAATATATAAAATTAAATAAAGAATATAAAGATTAAGAATAAAGTTATTTTTAAATTTAGAATAAATATTTATAATAAGATTAGAATAAATATAAATTTTAGAATAAATTAATGATTAGAGTAAATTTTAAAGATTTAAAACTAAAATAAAAATATTAATAAATACTAGTACTAGAACAACATTGTTATCGGAATGTAATAACGGAATAGGGTAAAATTTTGAGGGTTATTAACTGATTTTAAGTTGCTTTCATACATACGGGTATATTTTAAACAATTTTTAATTTTTTTTTCTATAAATAGTCGCTTTGAACGTATTTTTTTATTTTTTATTTTTTTTACCTCCGGGTCCGCAGTTAAGAATTTTTTCCGTAGAGGATGAGATGAGTGCTTTGTAGCATATGTGAAAAATGACATACCTGACCGGGATTCGAACCCAGGACCGGGTGAATGGCCGAGACGCTACCATTCGCGCCACGGAGGCCGGCCGCTTTGAATGTATAAATTTATTTATTAATTTTAAAATTACCTATCAAACAGTTTTTTACAAATTACCGGTATATCTAAAATTAAATTAGTAACCAATTTTAATTGATGATGGGAAAGGTTTAGCTGATAGATTTGAGAGAACTGATTTTTAAATAAAATTTTAATGCAAAGTCGTGGATGAAGTTAATTCTTGCCAGTTTCTTTGGTAAATGGATGATAATTTAGTAGCTATGGTCACTAAAATTCAAGAGGCAATGGCGTGTATTTTGAGACATGGATTGCAACCTAATAAAGGAACAAAGTAACAAAGGAATAAGGTGTACTGTAACGTGGACGGGAACGTTAGATGGAATTGGTCGCCTGCCGTTACACTATTTTCAGCAATATTCCAAGTAAAAGATATAGGATTTTTTACGCAGGATATACCTTACCAAGAAACGGAAAGAATTTCAGAACATATTTTCTACATGTGAAAATAAAGAAAATAATTCATATAAACATAAAATATCTTTACAAATGCATTGTTATCGAGTTATAGTTTGTGAAATATTTTGCTCTGATTTCTACTTCAAATGAACTACAATGAAATTCTTGAAGAATTTAATTCTCTTAAATTAAAAAGTAAATTGGATGGTTTTATAGGATTTTTTATTTGAAAGATTGATTAAAATTATTCCCAGAATATATCTAGTAATATTTTAGAAATATTGTAAAACAAAAAAAATTGGTATCGCTAAACACAATTTTATTCGTTTTAACGTACAATAACTTCGTTTAATTACCGGTAAATTAGTAAAATTTTGTAATAAAATTTGTAAAATATTTAATTCTGAATTAATTTATGTAAATGTAGGCTGCTCTTTAGCGTTTTTTATGAGGGTGACATCATGAATCTGTTCCTTATATCCTACATTACAAGCCGTATCTATAATTTGAATCTATTACTTTAATAACGCAATTAAAGCATACCGTACAGTTTATACAGTTGTTTATACAGTCTATTGTTGTTTATCAAATCTCCATCATGTCTGTCTGTGGATTTATTGCCCTATATCCTTGATAATTATGGTACAGGGGAAGCTCTGAACTTATCCAGTAACTTTGTCTTCTGTTTTACAGTTCTTAATGGCAGCACAGTAATTCCACTAACTGAAATGCCGATAGATCCCTAATCTAATAGGCATTTCTTCTTTAAATGTTTCTTAATTATTCTACAGTTTCTTAATCCATTCTAAAGTACAAATAAAATGTCAGTGTGTTAGTTATTTAGCATCATCACCGACCTGTGTTTGATGCTGAAGATTCAAATCAGTATAAAATGAACAACAGTTAATATTAATTAGATTCGAATGTCCATGTACTGTGAATATTAAGGTTAAAGTTGCGGTGCCGCTTAGAAGAGCTTAATGTGAATTTGAATTAAAATATGATTATTCTTATCGTAATGCACTATTAAAAGCACATTATTAAAAAAATAAAAATAATCTAAAAACAAATGAGATGATTGACAAATGATACTTGACTATTATTAAAAAAACATAAAATTTATGGAAATAATAAAAAATTCTAGGGCGTCAGAAAATATTGCTTCAATATTTAATTTCAAAAAAAAAATTATTTTAGATGTCCGCAGAACATTAATTTTACTTTTAGGACGCCCTTGTTTTGACTTAGGTAGTTGAACAATGACAGCTTTTCTATCTCTCTGAGTACAAAAAGAGATGTTATCTGTTAGGTGGTTTCTGTGAGCAAAAGGATCGGCAACAATTGAGATCCATGAAAATCTTATAACAGATTATGATGTTAATGTGATAATTGTGCAGTAAGACCAACAATAGTTATTAAAATTTTGTAATGGTCGAATAACTGTGATAAAATAATGGAGTACGCGTCTTTTTACGTCAGCAGATCTAATCTCTAGTCGAAGAAGATTTGTATGATAAGTACCTATGTAACGGTGAAGATCTGAAAGTAAATTTATCTTTCACATACCGCTGTCTGAAAATTTTTTCAGGGAATTTTTAAATACGCAGCTGTTTATTTCCTCGACAAGTGATTATAAGTGATTTGGGTGACAAAAAATCTCAACTATTTTTGAAATTTTGGACTGGTAAATTCGTTAACTTGTAGCCTTTGAAGAGGTCTGATCAGGAACCTGATCAGACCTCTTCAATATTTCATATATTTAAATAAAGAAAAATAATTTTCGTGACAAGTGACTCCAATGAGATATTAAGTAAAAAAAGAGTATACATTTTGAATACAAAATAATGTATATAAAAAAGATGAAATTAATCAAAATTAGAAAAATACAAGGGCCAGAGTCTTCTATTCAATTTTTCAATATTTACAAATGTATATTACATATAGCTAATTAATTCTTAAATGATACTTACTTCAAAAATTATTCAATAGGTAGAGTGATTTCCTTCTAGCACGTCCTTCTTTTGTTGTATAAAATGCAAAAAAGGGCGTTCCAAAATGAAATTCCAGTCTTTTACCGATAGGGTTTTAATTCATGGATTTCATACCTGGACAAGAGTATCAACCGAATTTATGACTATGTTGAAAAATAGTATAAATATGTATCTTTTTAAAGCATGCAATTATTACTGTAAAAAGAGTGTTATTCAAAAAAGTACTGGTTTGGGAAACTCATTTCTCTAATTTTCCCTCGTAATGTTTAATTCAATAATATACTCATATTACAATATGTTACAAATTATTTATGAAACTTATTTTTGTAGATATACTCACTCGCAAAAACCGTTGTACAAATTACAACTTGTATATTCTGTGGTTAAAAAAATCGATAACTGTTACAGGTCTCATCAAATTCACCAGATGTGGAAGGAAGTGTCTGCATACAGGAAATAATATTAAATTAAATTAAAATTAATAAATATTTACTGTAATTGACTAATATTATAAAAATAAGCAAATCATATTTATCAAATAACTTTTAACATTTAATCACGGATTTTTCTTTTGTTTAAATCAGTCTATATTATTGTTAATAATTTGGAAACAAGGAGGTCGACGTAAAAACAATGTAAACCATTATAATAATACATTTGCGCATGCTCGTATGTAGTTTGTAAAATAAAAAGTATGTCCACTGGTCCGGGTGTTAGACTGGCATGTTATTAGTTAAATCCTAAAAAACAATGACAAAACGTTTAATCCAGTTATCCGTTTGAATAAACATTTTACACATCGTTCGTAATAAATTAATTATTATTCAAATATTAATTCTTCTTCGGCAATGAAATATGTATGTATATACATAAATATAAAATTATCAAAATAATTCTACTTGATACATAATTGGCAGTAGATTTACAAACACTGGATTATCAAAATTATTTATTTAGTTAGGTATCATGTCCGTATAAAACTCGATTTCAATCATTTTAAGCTTTATAGTTCTATTAATAGGCAATATTATTAAAGTATTCATGTGATACTAAAAATTATTTACTGAATAATCTGAAATATTGTTTTCATTTTCAAATCTATTTATTTTATTTAAATCTGATGTTATGATTTAATTTTTTTTCAATACTTTCTGGATAAGTTAAACATAATATATGATTAAAACACAATAATTTATAGAAATATTTTCAAATAATATTAAATAAATGTGTTTTATGATAGAATAAAAACTAAATTATTATTTTAAATTATTTCCCTATTTATTTTTTCCTATTATTTAAAAGATAATCGAAATATTTTTTAATACTTTATGTAAAAATAGATTTAAATTTTTTAAATCTGTTAACCATTGCAGCATGATTATTAGTCTGTAGCAATAAAATCCTTTTTTTAGTCGCGTTTTGCCTTTTTTGATGGTTTTTAAAGTTTAATAACTGGCTTTAAAATAAAGGTAAAGGTGAAATTTTATTCCTATTTTTTTAATATGCTAATCTATTAAGTTTTCCTTTAAAACGTAAATAACAAACAAACCATTCATATCAGTACATAAATAATACATTATACAGATCACTTCTGAAATGGTTAAATATACTACTCAGCCGATAAAAAAAGGAACTGGCTCAGCATTTGATTAGATGAATCAAGGGAAATCGTGGAAAAGCTTGATCAGAGCATCATAAAAAAATAAAGTATAATAATAAAATTAAAAAATTAGGTATAATTAAATTCATATAAATTATTTATAATATTAATACATAAAGTAATATTAAGATAGCTACACGAAGATATTAAATATAAAAAGTTTTTTCGCAGAACTGCGCAAAAATACCGATTTTTCTTAATTTAATTTCGTTTTAATATTTTATTAATTTGGTTAAATATTGCTTACAATAGATACCGCAGATAAAGAAACATCAACGTTCCAACTTGCAGCATGATAACAAATCAGACTTCTAACTTTCCCCGCTCAGATTTTTTTGACCTTAAAATTGATCGTAACTCAAGAACGACTCAACCAATCTTCATTAAATTTTCCCATGCACAACTTTAGATACACTGCTACAGTATATATAAATTTCAATGAAATTGATCCAGTAATTTTGGAGTTTTTTGAGCCACAAAATTTTATACAAAGGCCTATATATATATATATATATAATTTTCTTTACATTTTGAGGTATGAGTAAAAAAATACAATTCACTTAAATTGAAGTACCTTATATTTGTTTATTAATTTATTTTTTATTTGATAAAACTATACAGAAGCTCTAAATATAACTTGTACGTGGAATATGAAAATGGAATTTTGTAGGGTATGAAAACTCTCGTGCCTGACCGGGATTCGAACCCGGAACCTCCGGATGAAAAGCCAAGGCGCTGCCATTCCACCACAGAGATTGACTTATATATATATAAGTTGATATAAGTTGATATATATATATATATAAATTTCATATCCTGATCAGGAATGGCGTTTTTCATACGCTACAAAATAACATTTTCATATTCCACGTACAAGTTAATGAAACCTTCAATGTAATTTCATCAAATAAAAAATAAATATAAGAAACCTTAAACCATAACAAGAAATTTAAGAGAATTGTATTTTAGTATTCATCATACGTCAAAACGTAAAAAAATCCATTTTCACCCCTTACTCCCACCATACGACCAAAAGTAATACGGTACCTTTCTTCAAAAATTAGTTTAAAAAATCACAGTTTAGAAGACGTTAATATAAATTATTTGAAATTATATTTACAAAACGTCTGATGCGGGCACCACATGACTTCCTTGTACGCCTATTAAATTACATATTTTGTTAACGTTTTTGTTAAACGAAAAGTACATAAAATTTTATTTCATTAAAAACTTCTGATATTTTTTCTTTTTTTGCTATTGAATTATTCATCGTAAAAAACTTTTTACAATGAGAGGTTAATAATTATTAATAAATCAATATATTTCAATTAAAAAAAAAAAGAAAAAAGAAAAGGAGATGATGTCTGATTTGAACCGATGTGCCTTTCCATAAAATTCAAATAATTCATTAATTAATATTTTATTTGGCTATAACTCTGGAATCAATGAAAATAAGTACCATTTATGACAGATATATCGTTGAAAAGCTCTCAATGAGGGCTAATTACTACAGTTAAGAAAAAGTGCAAAATCCAAAGTTTTTGAATTTTGGGCTTTTTGGGCACTTTTGGTTTTTAGTCGATTGCAATCAAAAGGGGAGGTGCACAACTAGATATTACAACAGTCCTAAATCTAAAATTTCAACATTCTACGGGTAATCGTTTTTGAGTTATACAAGATACATCTGTACGTTGTACATATGTACGTACAGACGTCACGCCGAAACTAGTCAAAATGGATTCAGGGATGGTAAAAATGGATATTTCCGTTAAAATCTGAAAACCGAAATTTTTCGCGATCACAATATTTCCTTCAGTTCGTACAAGGAAATAAAACGATTATTTAGAGATGAAGATAACTCAATTAAAAAAAAAAAAAATATTAATCGAGAAAGTAATATCCGTTTTGTAAGAAAAAACTTTTTAATTGTTCATAGATTAACTAATATTCACGTACAAATTAATTTCACTTACAAAGAATACCGGTCCGTGATTTGCGTTCCCGGATTCGAAATCCGCAGGGAGTTTCTGCATCAATGTCGTATTTTGAAAATTTACACATCCCGTTAAATGAAACCATGCCACATCTGAAGTGTAAGATAGAAAATAATCCAATTCGTCTTGTTCGTTGCTACAGATAAACCAATCACAAAATGATTTACGGGCAATTTTATTCTATCCTTAATTTCATGAAGCAAAATAAAACGGTAAGGTTATAACTTTAATTCGTGTTGTATTTTGTAAAAGACATTCCAGCGATAACTGTTTGCTGAGATAAACGCCTAGTCGGCTTTTTTTGGGACTGTTCAGCTCAAAAGGAAATATCAGTACGGTCTCCGAGGAATGAACAGTACCAACAACTTCTTTGTTTCAATCAACAGAACCAATCGAACGTCATTTTTTCACGAAACTTCGTATTTTAAGCTTCACCGGTGAATGTAAAGAGGATATTATTCCTTTATCTTCTTGAGTTAATTAAACAGCTTAGTGGTACGATAAAGCTGATCTAAAGACATGATATTCTGTTAAATATGGCATATTTTATTCACAGATTAAAGGCAAAAAATTAGCCTTCGAAAAACACTTATATAATCTGATAGACGAGATGAATGATAATCTTACTGTAAACTAACACTGAAATAGGAATTAGAAGTGACTAATAATAATTAATGAGTTTCACACTGATGTTTGCTAACTATTAATGTTGTTGATAGCTTACTATTAGTAGCGACAACGCATAAGTCACTAATGCACTAACAACAAAATTTTAAGTGTAACGTATTAATCTATATATCTAGGAAATGATTTCAATTAGTTATAGATATGCTAAATTAGGTATCCACCAAATCAAGCACTTTCTGGGCCGGCTTTATATCTGCAGTCTGTATTTACACATAAGCACAAGAAATATGGTTGACAAAGATTTTTTTTTTTTGTAGTGACAAACACCTATTATATTTTAGCTTGAAAATCACTATTCTATAATGGATATAACGAACTTCTTACAGCGAAATGAAAACTTTGAGATGAGACGTAAGCTAAAAACTGTGGTCTTTTAATTTTTTACTTCCTTGTACGAAGTAAAAGAAGTATTGTGATTGCGAAAAATTTCGGTTTTCAGATTTCAATATCCATTTTGACCATCCCGGAATGCATTTTGACTAGTTTCGGCGTGACATCTGCACGTACCAGTGTACATATGTATCTCGCATAACTCAACGATTACGACTAAAACGATTAGCCGTAGGATGTAGAAATTTTGTATTTAGGACTTTTATAACATCTAGTAGTGCACCTTCCCTTTTAGATGTAATCGACTGAACCAAAAGTGTCCAAAAAAAATCCAAAATTCAAAAACTTTGGATTTTTAACTTTTTTCTTAACCGCAGTAATAGGCTCTCATTGACAGCTTTTCAACGATATATTATTATAAGTGATACTTATTTTCGTTGGTTCCAGAGTTATAATTTTAATTAATGAAATATTTGGATCTTACAAGGGTACATCGGTTCGAATCTTACTTCATCATTTTTTTTTAAGTTTTTCTTTTAATTTAAATATATTGATTTATTAATAAGTATTAACCTCTAATTGTAAAAAATGATTACGATAAATAATAATTCAATACTAACAATAAAAAAAAATATGAAAAAATATCAGAAGTTATTAATGAAACAAAAATGTATGTATTTTTTATTAAAAAAAATAATGTGAATATGTAATTTAATAGGCGTGCAAGAAAGTAAGTAACAAAGGTGTCCAAATCAGATTTTTTTCTTGATGAATTAACTCACGTGAAAAACTGTTGAAGCTTGTATGTGGGAAAATGGAAGTGAAATTTTGTAGTATATGAAAAGTGGCATACCTGACCGGGATTCGAACCCGGGTTTCCTCGGAAAAAGGCCGAGAAGGTACCACTCCACCACGGAGATCGGCAATTTATCTTTGAACAGTTAGAATAATCTCAAAAAAATGTAATAAATTAATTGATGTATTTTTTTGTTGATCGTCATGAGTGTTTATTATTTATATTAAAAAATATATATGTAATTTGTTTTTTTAAAATATTCTTTTTTCTTGACTTAACAATGGTCTAATTTCAACTTACAGTTGTTTTTTTAGGTGATTTCGTTTTTCGAATTTTATATATACGAGTATATAAACTAAATAAGTTAGAAAATTATCCAAATTAATAGAAAATTTTCTAATGCAATTCATTAGATCAACAACCAAACAAACAAAATAACAAAAACAAAAGCAGAAAACCTCGACGTTTCGTCCAAGATGTAGGACTTTATCAAGACAAACCAGAAATGACAAAAAACAACACGAACAAACATTTATAAACCCCCAACACCTAATCTAATTAAAACCAAAATCCCCACTACTAAAAAAGCCCCACTATTTTTTTTTTACATTTGTGTAACCGAAGAATAGAGTTTAGTTATTATTTATATATATATATATATATATATGTAATTTTTTTGTATGATGCAAACAAATTTTCTTAAAACTTATTTGAGTATGGAAATATTCAGTGTACCTAAGATTTTGAAAAATAACACCAATTTGAATCCTTTTACGATATTATATATGCTGATGTAAGATTAAAATTCAAGATGTTTTAAACCTTAAAAAAATTATACTTTATTTTACAGAAATAGTTTTAAGTTCTTGTTTTAAAATTGTATAGTGCTTATTAAGCTTTATAATAGGCGAGTTGTGTACATATTTATTATTACTAATGTGACATAAGGTAGTAAACGCTCTTTATACATAAATAATATAAAAGCGCACAGGAGAACAGGATCTCCTTAATTGTTATAGAGTAAGAATTAAGTATTATCACCGTATGAAATCTTTCACATGGCAATTTAAATACTTGTAATTCTTTACTGGAAGTATAACAAGTTACTTTTATTTTAAAATTGGTTATTTATTTGAATAGGTCTTTAATTTATTTTCATATTTAAAAAAATTAAATGAAAACTACTTCTTTTCAATCCATAAGAACAGAAAATCTTCGTTATTTTATCAACATACAAGTCCAGTTTGAACCATACACTTCCTTTGAACCGTTCTGCTTTCAGACATACAAATGTTCTGCTTAAATGTTCTGCTGAACACAATAGCTTTTATTTCCCTGCTTGTTGATAAAAATACTTTCATTAGGTCTTACTTATTTAAAAGTCTTATTGTGAAAAGAACGGAAGTAAAAATATTTCATGATTTTTCTTTTACGTAAATTTACTAAAAATTTTCATTCGTAATGAATTCATAAATAATGATATTAAACAAATATTCATTACAGATAAAATTTAACGTAAAATATTATATTAACTTTTAAAAGTTTCATTCCGTTCATATTTATCTTTCTGTTTTTCTTCTTTTTTTCAATTTCAATCTACCCTTATCACACACTATTTGCTATGAGTTTAAATGTGTTTTTAAAGAGAAGGGGTAAATGCGGCGTGTCCTACGTCAATTCTCTTTCCAGTACATGTACATCTAAACACAACTCAAGGAGAGGCGTTAATCTCCTGCTATAATCGATACAGCCGGCGACACTATCACAGCGGCACCAACGACTATCTCAAAACACACACACACACACACACACACACACACACACACACACACACACACACACGCGCGCGCGCCATATATACAGATAACAACAAACATAGAGATGTTCTCAATTCCCACTCCTACTGTTCATTAACAGATCTACACAGCGTTTATGTGTTTTGGTGGAAATACTGTAACACGTCTGTGCCGACTAAACACGAAAATGTAAAATATGTTGTTATTTACAGAAAATTTAACTTGTAAAATTAACTGCGTTATTTTTCAATCCATTAATTTTAACAAAATTACATATAATTATAATGTAGTCTCATTAAAAATGATAATTAAAATTTTATTAGAATTAATCGTACCATATTATAATAAAAACAACAACATTACATATAAATATGGTTGTTTTTTAATTTATTTGAATACATTTTCTAGTAATAGGTTTATAATATAATTATCTTGTTTAGTTAAGGGGAAAATTAGTCATATTTGAACAACTTAAAGTATATAATCAAATAAAATCAGCATTCTAATATTAAACAAACGTAGTTTAAATTATACATACTTTTCGAACACATCAACAAAGAATCTTGGAAAGAATTATTTTAAAAATCATGGGCCATAACCAATGCCACTAAAACACGTAGCATTTAAAAAGGACAGTCTCTAAAGAAATTATTTTATTTAGAGTGAAAGCTAGCTCGGATTCAGGTAATTTAAAATCAGATAGTTTTTTAAATTATTTTATGAAAAAATTTGTTTTTTTTAATAATCTTTGCAAAGTACCTTCCATATTAATAATATATCGTAATACATGTAATTTATCGCGTACGTGTGTGTAACGTATCGTATACATACTTTCGCTTACACCAGAGAGTCTTAGCGGATGCTCACTATCATTCTACGTTATTTTTCTGTGTTCCTTTTCTGATTTTTATAAGGTTTGATAAAGTTAAATCTTTTTTTTTGCGTTTATAGGGAACAGATTTTTCTCGTGTAGAATGTGCAAGTGCTAAAAATCATCTTTCTTTGCTACACAAATTATTATTCTTTTATAAAACGGTATTTTTGCGGAAGTTAACTTTAAAACTTAACGTCAAAAAATATATAAACATATAAATTTTTTTTAAATTTATTTCACAAAACAGGAGTTTATCTCCAATAAAAAAGCTTGTTGCGTTAGTTAGTTGGTTTGCTGTATATGCTCACACTTTTATTTTGAATGAAGCGGCCGAAATATTCATTCGTTCGAACGATTTATACTTCTTGATACGAACGATTTATTTATAATTACATCGTTTTTGGGGGATAAAAAAGAAAAACACTGGCGTTAGATCTGTGTTAAAATATCAAACTTAAAAATCTAATATATATATATATATATAAATGCAAAAGTTTGTCTTTTTGCAACAGCATCACGCGAGAACTAGCCCACCGATTGCTTTAAAATTTTCAGAATACATTTGCCTAAAGAAAAAAGTATCCTTTTACTTCATTATTATATTTCTATCACCATGGCAACAAAAATATAATCAAGTAAAATGATTAATTATTTCTTTAATGATTATCTCTAAAATATTTAATATTCTAACAACCACGAGGATTACAAATGTGTCGGGGTCCAAGGGTACTCCCTTGGACCCCGGACAGCTTCCTGTCCGGATGGTCAGGCAAGCAAAGCGAGCCCTGACCGGCTAGTTTCAACTGTATATAGCACACTAATAATCTTTTTCATATATACTTAACTTCACTTTTCTCGAAATGGACCAATATTAACGATTTCAACTTTTATTTTACTGACTAGATTTCTATAATGATCCGGTTGAAATATCATTCCGTACATTTACAGAAAATTGAAGATTTTTAAAAGAAAAATACTACTGTCTGCATACAGAATTTGAAGATGTTTCAATTTTTTTTTTATCTTCATCTTTGCTTAGTTAGGATGGTTTTATATAGCTTAATGATACATAACATGATATTATTCTAACATTTAAAATATTTTCTCATGAATATTCAAGAAAATTAATCGGGAAACTTACGATTAACAAAAGAAATAATAAAATTTTCTCAAACCAGATAGCCTTAGCGCATGCTCAGTAGCACTCTTTTTATATTGTTTTTAATATTCCTTTTCTGATTTTTATCAAGGTTTAATAAAGATAGATTTTTTCTTTTGTATTTATGGTAAATAGATTATTTTTTTGTAAAAAGCATACATTTTAATACGCTTAACCAAATTATAAATAAAAATAAAGGAAATATAACAAATAATACTATTTATTAATTAATTAAACCGGCTTAAAAGACTAAAATTAAATATTAAGAAATAATACTTTTTTCTAAAGATTAAATTTAAAATTGTTGAAGTTGGTGGTAAATTAATATTTAATTAATTTATTTTTTTAATTTTACACCGATTTCAAAAGTCTAAATTTTAAAAATAACTAAAAAACGTATATTTTTAAAAATAGTTTTTTAAGTTTATTTTATTAAATTTCCTTTCATTAAACAATATATGTACATAAATGTATACAAAATGTAACATTTTACAAAAACAATAAATAAATTAAAATTTTTCAACATCTAACGAACTCTTTTATAAAAATTCATTTCTGAAATTTGTATTTGTAAATTACAGCTTTCTACTTTTTCAAAATTTAAAAAAATTTCTATTTGACATCAACTTGAAAGATATGTAGCAAAGAAATAATACACTATATTAACCTAACCTCTTTAAATACTAATTTTAACATAATATATATATATATATATATATATATATATATATATATATATATATACAACAAAAAAAAATGCTGCGGTTCAGTAAAAGTAAAATTAAAATATTAAATCTAAGATAAAATGTTTATTTTACAAATGATAAAAAGAGGTATTTAACTATTTTAAGCATTTACATTAATTAAAAGTTTAATAAATCATCGAAAAGCTAGCAAACAAGCGGAACAGTTTCTGGAATTACGGTATACAAAGTTTTCTCCCCGCCTCTTCTGATTTATAAACTTCTTCAAAAGATTTACATCAACCCTTCTACTGTATCCTACTACATAAAGATTAAACTTGTAAGTTATAAGCGATACAGTCGAATTTTGTAATACCAGAATTAATAAATGTACTATTGTAATGTCTTTAATCCTAGTATTTTTTTTGTTTTTTTGTTAGTTCTGCACTGCAATGTACTATATATGTACTTTTCTTTAAGTTTGTTATAATTTTTATATCATTATAAATATAATACGACTGTGACTGGATGTAGTAAAAAGAATGATAAACCTGATAGCCATACATAAAACATGTAGGATTAGTAATTTTAAAGGAAAGTGTAGGGATAAAAGAAGAAAAAGTTTAGAATATATGAAATAGATAACAGAATTTATGATGTACAAGGAGTACTAAGACTATCAAATATCGACAGCGAATAGAAGAAAATGGAAAAGTAAATCTAACCAACCATATAAATGACGATCCCCTTCTCTTTCCATATAAAAGGAATCACAGAAATAGAAACTAAGCGGACTATACCAACTAGAATGCAAAATTGATAAAACTAGGAAGACTAATTTTGATTCCTTAAATTTACGTACAAAAATATATTTATTGCAATGCCAAAGAAAACAGGATTAGGCGAAAGTCCAAGGATTACTGTTGTTATCTGTTTAATGATACATTCATATAGATTATTTATACTGTAGGATTATTAGCAATCAGATTAGTTAAAACAAAACTAACCAAGCAAGCTACAGTGTTAAAAAGAGATAACATTTATTTATTCACTATTACTACTAATAATTATAATTTCATTATTATATAATAATTTTTTTATTTAAGCAACATCTCGATTACTTCGGTTTTTAGCCAGTAAATATGCAAACAGTACGTAGTGAATAACACTCAGCGTTCTTAACTTTGGTGATTTTGAGTAATTGGTTCATTGAATGTTCTTGAAATTTCCCCCTAATTTATGTTCCCTTCAGTTTATAGGGTGTACAGAGTTTATTTACTCTGAGATCTTCCATATGGAACCATCAACTTGTAATGCGATGCAGTTTACCATCTTATACAGATTTAGTTGCTGATAATTGATATGTAGGTACAGTATGTAGTTCGAAGAACTTGTATGCGCCAATTTTACATAAAATTTGTGTATCTTTAATAACATCCTTTTAACATTTTTGAAGGTCATTGACCTTTCCGTTAGTGTGCAGTATTTTTCATATGCAGCACTATTTTATATACATATTTCGGCGACATTTCAGTGCCAGTCTACTTGTCCAACGATCTTCTGATTTAATATCAATAGTATTTATTAAATAAAGTTAATTATTTTTAATTAATTTCAAAAAGGAGTTCTTGATTCAAACCACTTCTTTTTATTTACGTATTGAATAAATAAATATACTATTTTCAATCAAATAAACCGATTTTGGTGATTAATATTTTATCTTGCAGAAAAAGTTCCTTTAAAGGTAGTTATTAATTTTCCTAAACAGATTAAGGTGAGGATTATTTTGATTAAAATATTATATGATTATTTAGACAATTTAAATATCTTTTTATTTGTTTGATATAATTATTTTATTGTACTAGATTGTTTTAGTGTAATTATTTGTATATAATCTATGAGTACTCTGATATTCAAAGTAATTTCACAACTAACTACAAGAAAATTGTTTGAAAAAGTTAAAATAAAATATACATCATATATTTCCGCATTTAGGAATAAAAAAGTGAAAAGTAAAAAATAGTACAGATACTTAGGTACGATTTTAACTGAATACTGCAAACGTTAAAACGAAATAATAACAATGACTAAGGAGCCATTTAATAAAAAAGATACAGATATTTTGTTGTAAGATGGAATTAGCCTTGAAAAGTATCTTAAATGTTGAGAATGGACAATATTAAATGGAGAAACAAATTTAAAAATAAAGAATTAGGAGAGGTAACGAGAATAGAAACTTAATCAGAACAATTCAGAATAGGTAAACTAACTGACTGAAACTTATCATGAGAGAAGGATTGATTAAAACGAAGCTACAAGAATCAGTTGAAAAAATAAAAAATGCCGAAGAAAAGTCAAAATTATACAAATTCTAAAACGAAATGTGAACTATGAAGATTTTAAAACTATAGCTAGAAATAGAGGAGAATGGAAAAAAACATAGTGCAAAGGACTTGCCTTCGGGCAGACATTCCTATACATTCCTACATGATTCCTACATTCCAAGCATCACAGGCTTATGCGCTTGAAAAGCTTAACCTTGTTTTTACATACATTTTTCTTACCTCTTCCTTTTTTTCCATGAAATAATAAATTTGACCGCCACATTTGATTTTATATTTGTTAGCCCGTAGATCCGTAACGTCTGCATTTAGAGAAAAATACTCAAGAATAAAAATATCTTTAAATACTATTTTCTGCCCAAAAACTATATTAAAAACATGAAAATTTCCATTTTAAATAATGAATTTGACTGCTGTATTGGAAAAAGGACGAAAATGTCAAAAATGGTAATACTGTATATATTTTTAATGTAGGGAAAATCAAGGGAAGGTTTTCTCTGCATTTAAAGTTTCTCATAAAACTTATACTTTCTGAGATCCTAGTGTTGTCATCTTGAGTTGATCACTTCTTATATTTATATATATACATTTTTTTACACATCTAAGTAAATATAATTAAATAATTCTTATAAGTAATTTAACAAATTGCATGTTAGCTTCGAATTGTATTTATTTAAATTAATTTACAAATGTTACCTTTTGCTGCTTTTTATTCCTGTTAACTAATTTTGCAGGAAAATACACTTTTATTTAATAAATATTTGTTTATCGAATAATTTTTTTAAAGTTTAATCTACTTCTATCTCTACATTATTTTTTTATTTTTTATTTTTTACTTAAAAATACCGTTCTGAAGAAGTAAATATCTCTAAGAAAGTACTCGTCGTAGATAATAAAGAAAAAACTAGGGAACAATAATACTTTAAATAAATTAAAAATTTTTTTACTGTTTAATATCATCAAATCATAATTGTATTATTTTGTTATATCACTTCCATAATAATTTATGTTTATATTTTACACAGTGACTCGTCTTGTACAAATTCTTCCTCGCATTTATTTGCTCAGCTAATTCCTTATACTATGTGGTGCCGGTTTTTTTTTAAGCCTCTGAGATCACCGTTAGGTATTGCTTCAGAGAATGAGATAAAATGACGATTCTTTAGCATGTGAAAGTGTCATGCCTAGCCGAGATTCGAACTCGGGACCTCCGGATGAAAGACCGAGACGCTATCACTCGCACCACGAAGGCCGGTATATGGTACCGGTTACTTTAAAAAAAGGTAGGTTAAATAAATGTAGTTTATTTATTACATTTTATATTTAATGTTAATTTTTATTTATTCTTGAAGATTGTACTATAATTTTACATTTTAATAATTTTATATTTATTTAAACATTATTTATAACAATTGATTATAGTTAATTTTTAATTTACATAGTTTAGGTTAATAATTTAACGTTTAATCGTTTAATATTTTAATAAGACTGACACAAAACAATCAATATGCTCTTAAATGGTTGACTTCAAGAAGAAGAAGATGCATCTACAAGAAAGAAGTCCACATAATATCATGATTGAACAGGTCTTATAAAGCGGTAATTTCCGGTTAATCCATTTTATTTTTATTTTAGAATTATGACCTCTAAACATGCTATATAGGTATTTTAAGTTCAATTTATTATTGTCAAGAGAATTAGTAAAAGCATGTTGATAAATAGGAATAGACATATCATGAAATATATAGGCTATATATATATATATATATATATATATATATATATATATAGATATAAAGTTGACGATGACGTGTTTATTATATTTTAGAGGTAGTAAAAGTGATATAAACAAGAATCGTGTTGGTAATTTACTAAAACAAACCGAAAATAAATATAAATACACCACAAGTAATAAAATTTGATAGGAATGAAATTAAGGACGCAATAAACATCAAGTTAGGGGAGAATATTCCAGTAAAATAAAGGTTGGTAATTGACTTTTTACACACTAAACTTACGAAGAAGAATGGTCGAAGCAAGAACATAAAAATTAGATTACCACAAAAAAAGGAAATGCTTTTACAACTGAAACTAAATCTACAAATGTCAAATATAATTTTAAAATCAGAAACAAATTTAAAATAAGAAATAATTCAAGTAACTTGAAAACGAACGAATAGAGGAATGCTAATAAAACAGTACTTGAGTAAAAGAAAGAAAGAAAATAATATTAAAATACTAAAAAGTGATATTGACGAAATTAAAAACTATATACAGTTAAATTTTATAAAAAGCTAAATGATTGGTGGTTGTGGAAATAAATTATTAAGGAATTGCAAAATAGCATAGAGAATTGATGTGGAGATATAATAGTCAGTTTAAAATTAGAGATAACTTAATAGATCATCCTATAAGAAACGTAGGAAGATAGAAACAATTATTTCAGAACAGTTTGTTCGAAAAACGGAATGCAACAGGTTGACAAATAAAACGCTGTTTAAAGTAAATCACGAATGATATTTGCATAATAAGTTAAAGGAAAATTAAATAAAGGAAAATTTTCATATTACCAGTTTAAGAACAGAGGTTTAAGGAGTACAAGAAAAAGATGGTGAGAAATCAAAAGAAATTCAAATTTAATCATTTTTAAATTAGAAAAAAAAAACTTTAGGATGAAATTAAAGATTAAATAAATAAGTAAAATGTTTAACAAAAAAGGATTTGTCCGTAGAAAAATCACTGAAATTGGTAACCATAATTTTTTATAACCAGTTTTCCTTTTCTTTGCTCATACGTATTATCTTTGATCATTTTGAAGAGCAAATACAGTGTAATTTTTATGTTCTCCTCACAAGTTAAAAATTAAGTGAGCAGAAATTTTCTTTGAAAGTCGTTAGTTGTAATTATTGATCAACATTTTTTAAAATATATTTTCTTGTTATAGAAAATCATTTCTAATATGATATTCCAATCTGATATATATATATATATAATAAGAAGAAAAATAAAGAAAAAATTGATTTTTTTTTCTCCAAAAAAATCATATACTTATATATATAAGTATATAAATACATAGATTAACGGACGGTGTCTGAAAGTCTGTTACCCTTCCATGCAAAAATTACTCAACCGACTAAGCTAAAATTTTGCATGGAAAGAATATAGGACTATTGCCGTTAAGATATCTTTCTCCATATCAAGATGGTAGCCGTTATAATAGCTTGCGGTAACAATCGGATTGTGTTCCTTGCCGATATTCAACTTTATTATGCCAAAACCTTGGACATATCAAATTCAGAAACCGCTTATACTTTTAATTAATTTTTTTCTAAAAAAAGGATCTCTTTGTCACATTTATCGATATTTCTTTCGGATATTGATAAAAGTAGCTTTAAAGGTTCAACGGTATACACGTATATTTGTTTAGACTTGCCGTTCACTTTCATGCACCTCCAGTTTCCACTTAAAGTTGCTTTTTCGATGACATTAAATAAAGTTCCAAGGCTGCAAGTAGCTTGTCTCCACTTGGAGAGTCAATGCTTCTCGCACGGGCAACTGTACGTGGCTTTCTTCTGAGTCTCCTGTGGGAAGAATCTGTATATATATTCCAGAGAAAAAAGCTATAAATATTGTTTACAAATCATTTTCTTTACGTTTTATATAAGAAAAAAAAACTAAGTACAGTCTCCTCCTCGTGGTGTTTGTCGGGTAAGGTTAAGAACCGTGCAAAATACATTTTTATCCGTACGAAGGACGGGTAACCAACCACCTGTAACTACTATTTTTAAGATGGGGTCGACTGTTTTGAAACCCGCATACTTAGAAAGTTTCGAGTCCTGAGCTGACTAAACAGTTGCTCTAAAGAAATTACAATACATTGAAAATTTTTATAAATTGAACGGGCTTTAATTGTTATTTATTAGTATTATCTTGGCTAGATAGGAAGTAGCAACAGATTAAACATTTTCTAGAGGCCACATTATTATCAGAAATTAAATCTTTACCGAGTAAACCGGGTAATTACCGAAATTGTAAAGTTTTCAATTAAACATTATGTTAGTACTGATAAATCCAACAATGTTATTGTTACCAGCTTAAGTTTGTTTTCGTTTCCCTTAATTAAGTGTCTGTAAATATAGGCGTTATGAATAATCGTAAAAATTCTTGTACGAATTAACGATGAAATTAATAATTATGCAGATCACTGGAGCTGCGTGATGTGCTTAATTGGAAATGTGTGTTGAAAACATTTGTTAATTGCGCGTTTATTTCGTACTTGTCTACGCTAGTCGTTTTTACTAGAGCGTCATAATGTTATATTAATTTCATTTATTTTCGTATAAACGAAAATGGTCGTTGAACTATATGAAACCGTACTAATTCACTACAAAAAAAAAAAAAAAAAATATGTGTACGAGCGCGCGTGCAAGTACGAGTATGTAATGAAAAATAAAGAATAAAACAAGAATATTAATAAAAGAGAAGACTAAACATGAATCTAACAATTAAAGGAATTATTACTTATACGAGATATCTTCTTTTATTTTTGCTTGGCACGTGGCAAATGTTATTGATGTGTAAAAGAGCTGTTTATATTTTGTTGAATCATGAAACACGATATAGTTATTAAATATAAACAACCGTGTTTAGCTAACAGAATTAGACTACATGAAAAAAAGTAAACCGCTTTTTATCTAATCTTTCTTTTTTTATGTTTTTTTAAGATGATTATTATTTTTTTTTTTAACAAAATATATTTATAGACAGATAATTTATTAGGTTTTGATAAAATAGAGTAATTCTTATCCAAACATATTTTTTCAGTAATTGTTTTTGCGGAGTGCAGACAGTAACCTCTTGTTTCGGATAACATAGTGTGAAAAATATATTTACGAAATAGGAAATAATATTTTGAGGGGGAATGACATACAAATATTTTATATATATATATATATATAATTTTTTTTAATTTCCATTTTTATATCTCCAAACAAATCAGTATATTAATTTAACAGACTACATTGACAATGTAAACAAATGAAGGTTCATGTATAAGCCTTTACATACATTACATTATTAACAATTCTTCCGCAGGTCATTCATTAAGTTCTCACCAGGTTTTACATCGATAAGAAAATTTTGTCCTTCAAGGAAAATATTTAAATGCAGTCAGGGAGCTCTTTAATGAAGAATAATTACTATTCAGAGCTGTTTAATATAGGACAATTACTATTCAGAAACTCTACCCTCTACCCTCTACCCTTTACTTAGTGTATTTCATGTACCGTCACAGCCCAGCACAATATTAGTGGCACCATACGCCGTTCCACTTTGCTCTGTCCCCCTCAAGCATGAAATTCGACAATAGTGAGCTCGATCCTAAATCCGATAACAACAGCATTACCTCTAATCGTACTGTCATCAAACTCTACAAACTTCATTTGTGGGAGCTCGCCGGGCTCAAGCTGGTCTCGGCGTAGCACAGGCCACTCGATTTTTCTGAGTATATCAGTTAATTTTTGTTCTGGTTTGGTTCCATCGAGATTTTGAATTAAACTAGCAAATACCACGATTGAATTTTGAAAATCGGAAGATCGGTTGTGAAGATATAACAACATTTCCGAGTAACCATGATCTGTTAGATCGAGAGTGTACCTGAAGCGTGCAAACGTTAGCCTTTAACCTACTAACAAATACCACGTTTGAATTCTGAAAATCGGACGAATTTTTGCAGAGATATTATAAGAGTACCCCATGGCATTTCTCAAAACAGCGTTCCATGGGCATCTCGTTTGTTACCGGTTGATGGTGATGATTGGTCTAGCCTCGCACAAGGTGCTCCCATCACCTCACCCATCTAGCCTCACTCGCAGTCCTCACGGGAAACCCATTATTATTAAATAAAGATTTTTACTAAACAGGATTCTTTTTAATTTATTTAATTTTATTTAAGGTAAATTTCATTCTATATATTTGTAATATTAGTCATTCAATTAATTTGAATCATTCAGTTTAAACCCAGCTAACACAGTGATAAGAGGCTCATAGTCCACAATTCATTAAAGTTTGAGCTTCAACTGGCAAATTTCCACTACTATATATATATATATATATATATGGCCTATGACACTCCCGGGTAACGTAAGGATTCCAATGCGGGGTCATACATCTAAATATTGTATTAAATATACTAAATTGTACTATTGTACTAAACATTGTGGCCGTTGAGCTGCTACGGTGGAAAAAATATACATACATACATCCTAAATACATTACTCTCCTTTTTGAGCAGTCATGTAATTAAAAATATTCCGCTCGATTATTCTGAAATAAATACAAATGAAAATAGAAATTTATACTTTAATATTTTTTTTAAATAGAATATCAAAACTCATGTTCTATTGTAGCTAACAGCATAAATCTTCTATTTTTTTTCAAATATTCAATATTCTTTGTTTTTCTAATTGTAACATAAATGTAAAAGATTAACTGAATAGAAAATTATAAAAATTATTCTAAGGTAAAAAAATATTAATAGTATAAAAGAAAAATAATGCAGTAATACAAAAAATGCTAACGCTCACTGATAAAAATTCAATTTTAAAATAAATACTATAAAAAATAAATAAACCACTCATTTATTTGCATTTTATTTACTAAATGTTACCTGATTTTTTTCTCGCGAAATGCTAATTTTACGTTTCAACACTTACTTCAGTTCTAGGGGTATTTAAAAAAAAATCAATTTTAATTTACTTAGCATTTCTGAATATGAAATTAAAAAATTTGATTAACTTCTTCCTAAGATAATCAACGCAAAATTATCTGCTCACAAATGAGCTGCCGCCAAATGAATAAAAATATTTTGATTCTCTGAGGAGTTTTAGAAGGTTTCCTTGCTGTTTGGAGGAGACCTTGTAGATACATTCTTGGATGAAATTTTTATTTCGTGTCAAGATTCTTTCGTTATACTTTGTTCTTTATTCAACACCCGCTCCTTTTCCAAAATCTTGTTCCTTTCTCCATAATTTGTTACTGTATATTTAAACTAATCTACATAAAATCACTGATTGGTATTGTAGTGTCTCCTGGTAAAGATAATTCCAATTTCCCAAAACAATATGAGCGGGATATTCATTCATTAAATACTTTATTGGGTAGGGTTTTTTGTCTCGTTTTGTAATTTTTTTGTGGGACTATCTTACATTTATATCCCTCTTTCCTTATTCTTGATTCTGAATCCTTCTTTTGAAATCACGACCAGTCAATAGGTTCATCCTGAGAGTCGATATCCGCAGAATCCTTGATTTAATCTGATGGAGAGGTGACTGCTCGTAATCTCGTTAAAAAACTCTTGGTAATTGTGTTAATCTACCAGAAAAAGCTGAAATAAATAATTCCTTCCAAAATTCGAAATTTTTTAAAATATTAAAAGTAGAATACGTATTGCAATTTAAATTATGTTATGACAAAAATTCAATATCTCATTTATTTAAAATAGGAGTTTTTCGGTTGTCTTTCTTAATTTTTTTTTACATCATTAGATTTCACTCATTCTGAAAACTAGACTGAAATTCAATAATGACTGTAGGATGAATCAATGAAAATTCAGAGAACTTTTATTACTGTTAAGGACAAACAATTAAATGATGAATATTTCTAAAAAAATGAATTAAAATCTTATCAACATCAGGACGTACTAAGCCAATTAAAAAATTATATTGCGTGAGTAAAGTTTAAAACAACAAACATAAAAATAATAATATTAATATAAAGGAATACAATTTTATGAAAAAAATTTATTTAATTAAGTGAAAATGTTTTTATAATTTTATATAATTTGCTTAAGGGTATTCGTATTCTCGTACAATGTGTTATTGTTGAACAGTTACAACATTTAAGTCAGTATTGCAATTATTCTGTTACATTAACTACTAATAGAAATATCAAACAGTAGGAGTGATTTTCTGAGAGGAGGATTTTGACGTAATTAATGAAATGTAAACTGAATTTAGAACACTGCTAACATGGTGAAAACAATGTAAACCGAATAACAAGACAGATCTAAGTTAAAAATACTTTAATAGGGTGACACGATACCCAACTCAAGTTCAACTACAATAATGAAAACATTAAAGTTGTTTTAAAATGATTCACGTCATTTTAATAATATAATATTTGCCAAAATAATTTTTTAAATCTAATTTGGTGATTTTTATAACCAACTTTCATTTTTATTTATATAATAAAACGTAAAATTTACCTTATTCGTGTCCATTTTGACACTTCTTTTATTATATAACTACACATTTCAAGATTATAAATTTATTATTCGATTAAAATTATTGTTACTCATATTGATTTCATCATAACCTATACTTTAAAATAATATAAATTAAAATAAATAAATATATTGCAATTGTGCAATTATTTTTTTATAACACGGTAGATACATCTACCGTGTTTTCGTGCTGAAATCAAATTACATTTTATTGTTATTTCATATATTTGTAAAATATCACCCAAATACTACTTAATTTTTTGCAACAAGAATTACTATAATTCCAGTATGAGGATGCAAATTGTAACCATGAAAATATATATATATATTTTTTTCATTCATAGTCAATTGAAACGAAAAGACGGATCCAAAAAAATAAGTTAAATTAATTACTATGTAAAATAAACATTCTAGAAAAAATTATGGAAAAACATTTTCTAAGAATAATTCAATAAATAAAATATTTTATAAAATAATATATATAAAACTGCCTCATTTCACAGGGAGCAGTTAGGCCTTTTTTACCTTCAATTGAATCTAATATTCCATTCACGAAGATGGGTTTTTAATTAATAAAGCGAGACATAACCCAACTACTTGTTTAGAAAATTTTATTCATTTAACCCAGAAATCTTTGTACTCTTTTATAAAAGATAACACCGAGCTACTGCTTCTTCCACGGCCTATTTAAAAAAAAAAAAAACGATTATTAATAAACGTATTAAGTACGGAAGGTACCTTAAGATGGTATTTAACGTTAATTTAGAAATTTATTCCTAAAGTTGTTCAGTAATTTCTGATTTGAAAAATTCTCTACTTTTTGTTTTTGGGAGCAAGTTACTATTAAAGGACCATCAAAAGAAATTCTATTGCAAAATAATATTTTTAAAAAATCATCGTAGTCGATCTACTTATATAAAACTAATTTTTAAAACACGAATACATATAAAAGATAAACTTCGCTTTTAAGTTCCTTGAACAAAGTACAGTATTATGATCGCGAAAAATTTCGGTTTTCAAATTTCAACGAAAATATCCATTTTGACCATCCTTGAATCCATTTTGACTAGTTTCGGAGTAACGTCTCTCCGTATGTATATGTGTGTATGTATCTCGCATAATTCAAAAACGATTAGCCTAGAATGTTGAAATTTTGGATTTAGGATTGTTGTAACATCTAGTTGTGCACCTTCTTTTTCGATTGCATTTCACTAAACCAAAAGTGTCCTAAAAAGGCCAAAATACTAAAAAAAAATTGGATTTAGACTTTTTTTCTTAACTGCAGTAATAAGCCCTCATTGAGAACTTTTCTGCGATATATCATAACTGGTACTTATTTTCATTAATTCCAGAGTTATAGCCAAATAACATTTTAATTAATGACGTATTTAGATCTTACAAGCGAAGAAACATCGGTTCGAATCAGTCTTCATCTCCTTTTTTTTAACTTTTTTTTTAATTTAAATTTATTAATAATTATTAACCTCTGATTGTAAAAAAAACTTTTGATGAATAATAATTAAATAATAACAATAAAAAAAATTATGACAAAATATCAGAAGTTATTAATGAAATAAAATTTTATGGACTTTTCATTTTAAAAAAATATGTACATGTAATTTAATAGACGTACAAGGAAGTAATGTGGTGTCCACATCAGTTTTTTTTTAATCTGTTAAAAATGTTTCCTTTAATTTTGATAAAATATTAATTTATAATAATTTATTTTTGTTTATATACTATCTATCTATTTATACTAATATCTATCTATCAACCTTCACAGATTTTTTTTTTATCACAAATTATATTTACAGTCAATTTCGTAGGTAGAAACTATAAGGAAATTTCATCACAATAAGCAAGTGTGAAGGAGTTTCCTTGAAACACCTTGATTAAATACATTCTAAAAACATCAATAGTAAATCAAAGATAAAATCTGTACAACTAAGTACTACAATTCATAAAATCCACAAGTAATTTGAAATATATTACTATTTAAAAAGTATTAAAAATTTCATACGTTAATTTTTGTTTGGAATGTTACATTTTTCTTCAAATTTTAAGTAACCGCAAAAGATTTTCAAAAAATTATTGAATTTTAATATATTACTTAATACGGGTTTAAATTGTGATTGTGCTGTTTGGATGTCTTATAAGTAAAAATTACTTCAATTAGGAGGTTTCTAGATATTTTTTTCTAAGATTAATTTTTAAATTAGTTCTCTTTTACCTGTTTAGTTTTTAATTTATGTAAATTAGCTTAAAAAAACTAACTATAGAAATTAATAAATAATCACATTTAGTAAAGGAGATGAACTTTGTTGGAAACATCTGAGCAGAGGTCATCAATAAGCTAACAAGTATTTTAATTTAGTTTTACTGTAACTTTGAGGCTACTCATTGACTTAGAAATATTAAAAAAAATTTAGATAAGTTATGTGATTTCTCGTTGCATTCTTGAATGAGCTGTTCCATACCACTATGCCAAGCCTATCGAAATGCAAATTTAATTAATTATATACTTAACATTTTCTTTTAAAGAAAGAAATATTTATTATACCTTACATGCTTTACACGAAACTCACCCAAATCGAAAAATTGGACCGATAGTGTAATAAAAAATAGTAATATATTTCTTTCAGCGAGAATAGCACTTATATTAACTGTTTTTATTCAACTGAAAAATATTTCGACACCAAATATTTAAAATAAAATTATTAATGTTTTAGGAATAATACTTGTCGTGAGAAGTTCACTTAATAATACGTCCATATTCCTTTACAAATCATACGTTAATTCATAAATTTATATCAGAAAGTATTTTAATATAAATATATGTACCTAAGAAGTTATCAAACATTTTGATGAAAACTAACAAAGACATTTTCCTAAACAAATTACTAGATTAATTGCATATAATTTTTCTTTAAAATTTATATTTTAAAAGCTTATTTTTTACAGGATTTTATATTAAGGGATTTTCCTAGATAAAAACCATTAATTTACCAATTATTGTTAAAAGAGAAGAAATTTAATGAAATAATCGTGGAAAACAATCTTAAAACTGTTGGATTAAAATAATTTAGGTATCTTCAATTCTATTAGCCGTTCAGACATTTCTTAATTAACATCTCGTTTATTTTAAATTAGATATAATTTACTTTCACAAAGAAATTTTAGAACGTAAGTCTAGGGTTAATTTTTTAAATGAATAAAAATGGATCAATCAAACTCCAAATATTTCTTTCAGGACATTTGTATTTTCTCGGTAGTTGAACATTTTCCGGTCTTCATGTTTTTATTTAATATGAATAATAAAGTTATATATACATTTCATATAAAAATATGGAGAATCCGTGTTAGGAAATGACGTATTACCCCTAATGTATTTTGAGATTAGATAAGGGCTAATTATTTTGATAGCCCATTGTTTTTATTGTTTTTTTTTTTTACTTTAATAATTAACTCAAACATTAAAATTACATTACTGCAATACTAAATTTACAAATAAGTATAGATTACTAAGGACTACATATAAACTAATATTTTTTTTATAACATGTATAAATTAAAATCTAAAAATGAAAAAACTTTCTAAATTTCATTTTTATTTTTAATTAAATAGAATTAGCGATATAATAATAATAATAATAATAATAATAATAATAATAATAATAATAATAAAACACCATATTATTTTAGTAAATGATAAATAATATCTATAAATGGATTACATTTAAGCAAAAATTGAGATTTTTTTACAAATATACAAATATAAAAAAGTGTTCTATTCAATAACAAAAACAGGACAAAACTTTTTAATTGATTCAAACATTACAGAATGAAAAAATATATATAATAACTGAAGAATAAATGGAGTTTCTATTGCTTACATATATATTCAGAACTGTTTAAATAATGTTGAAAATTTTGTTAAAAAAAATAATCCAACAATAAAAATTTGAATTTTAAGTTATAAATATTTTTCTTAATTACGTTTATTCGTAGGTCTATCTCTGTAAACAGTTTATAAACATCCAAACTTCTTAATAGCAAAATATAGTGAAACGTTTTCATATAAAATAGATGAGTTTGTAAAATCAGGTTATTTGCGTTAATAATTAAAGTACAGTATAAAACAGTCAAGTCTAGTTATATAAGATGAGAAATGGGTTGGAAGTTGGACAGCGCGGTAATGTCCTAAAAAGCAATTAAATTGTTTGACCCAGATTTGTAAATTAGTATAAATACATCAATACTTATGTAAAAAAAAAGAAACACTTGACATTTCTAAGCACATGTGTTGTGTTATAAGTCAAATAATACCAATTACTCTTAAAATATAAATCAATTTAATAAATGACAAATGAAAAATTGCCGTATACGAGTTTTTAATTTTATCTACTTTTATGGATTTGAGCATGCGCAGGTATTTGTATTCAAAAACAATGTTAAAATAAAATTTCTAACTTTCTTTAGGTACTTATAATGAATTTAATAAATTACGGTATATATGTGTGCATGCGTGTGTTTTTATATAAAACATTTAAAGAAAGTTCCTTGGCTAAACAATAAAAGAAAACCAACGGTACAAGTGAGTCTGCACACGACTAATGTGTTCTAAATTAACCTTAAAATGATCTGACAGGACTGACTTCCTTCCTAAAATTAACGAAGAAATTAATGTTAAAACGACCAGACGTCATTTCCTCTTATTTTAATCCTAATATATTATTTGTAATTGAAATTATTTTTTTTTGTTAACAATTTAATAAGCTTAATTTTTATTTCTCTTCTATCACTTCTGCTTTTCTTCCAATTTTGAAGTTGTAGCTGACACTAAATGTTAAATCTAGAGTAAAATTTTGTTATAATTATTATTATTATTGACTTATTTAGTTTTTGAAATTACATTCGATTATACAATATCAGCCCAATTAATGTTCAGTCGTCAAGCTTTGTGCAGTCTCAGGCTGACGTATTGACGATACTTGAAGTACATTAGTGTATTATTAATGTAATCCCAAAGAAAAAGGGCATTAAAATTTAGTTAAATTTATACCATATAACTGAATGTTAAAAATTTAGAACCAGGCCACTGTTTGTAGATGTAATGTGCCTAGTACACAACATTTTTTATCAGTTGCAGCAGTTATTAAGCTTTGATGCTATTTGCACAACCAACCAAGTTTTGGGCGACAAACCTGTGAGTATGAAAACTAGTGGATTAGAATATTCAGATTAAATTGTTGAGAAGATAATTCGATATAGATAGAAAACTTTTCAAAATCGCTTTACCTATTTTTTACGATTCATCTAATCCCGAACAAGTTAAAAAAAGTTCTATTAAAAAAATCATATTTCACTCAAAAAGATTTCAAAAGCTTTAGAAACATTCACACTAATTTAAATAAACTAAAGACATGATAAGCTTAGGTTAATTAATGATTTTTTTCTCCCTACTCCCTTGGACCGAACCTACAACCAAGTGTAAGGGAGTGTCCTTGAAACTCTAACGGGCCTTCCCACCCACAGGCAGAACATCCGGCACGGCAAATCGGCCCGCCGGTTGGATCTTCATGCTTGTCTGCCTCTAACTGTCGGGGCGGGATAACCAGACCCGGCTATGCCGTTCCTAGATCCAATCCCGGCAGACGGGACTCGGTCTTGATGCCCATGTCTTAAACAAGGCACCCCAGGAGGGGTATCCCCACCGGACTCCGTCTTTTTTGACACATAGGTGAGAGAGTCATAGTACCTCATCGCCCCCGCCCATGGACTAACGGCATTTCCGCAGGGGACTGTCCCTCACCATCACGTCCCTCCCCGTAGACAGTCCGCTCACCAGTCACAGTAATCGAGCTCCTTCCGTTTTAAGACGTCAACAGCCAGATTCTCTATTCCCCTACATTCGACTACGTCCCGCAGCATATACTCCAATGTGTCCTCCGGTGTGATCCACTTTAGATGAGACTTCACCTTCATTCCTTCCCACCGAGGGCATTCGTAGAATGTGGGCTCTGTAGTATCCAACTGGCCGCAGTATATGCAATTAGGAAACTACCGCCTTCCAAACCTGTGCAGGTAGGCTCCAAAGTCACCGTGGTCAGAGAGGATCAGAGAAACAAAGAAACCTACGTTCCTATACCTCCTTCCCAGTCTGGGAATCTACCTCCGGGTCCAGGCTCTTGTTCGTGATACGTCCCAGATCTCTTGCCATTCCCGAAGAAGGAAAATCAAAATTAATGATATTGATTCAATTAAAAACGTACGCTTACCTCAGGTTTGAAAATATCTCAGTACGGCTATAATTTCATTTTCATTTTCAGTACATCAGGAATTATTTATGTTGGCCGGTGGACGAAGTAACTTGCAAAAATTAAACTCTGTGGTTTTCGAAGAGTTTTAATTTCGCATAATGGTGTAATTTTCATACTAAACTAAATCGGCTAATCGACTGAACAAATCAATAAGATATGTCATGATATTGTTATCTCACCCCGCCTAATTTTGATAGTTTTTTTCTTACATTTAGCGATAGAATTATGGCAGCAGCTTATTTAATAGTATTAAATAGATATAATAATACATACCTATATTATTTCAGCTATAAAAGCAATAAAAAGATTGGTCTGTTTATAATGAGTTCACGAGAATAATTTTATACGTTATTGTTAATCATTATTATTAAACTTTTACACATTATTTAGCAAGTTAAGGATTTAAAGAGATTTATTAAGTTTATTTTCAAGATCATGGTGAAAATATTTGCTTATTAATGAGAAAATTTATTATTATTATTCTCCTTGTTCTTCAACGTGACAAATACAGACATAAAGTAACAAACCAAGTTTAATGAAAGTAATTAACATGTACATTACATCTGATCTGACGTATACAATGCTTTTTAATTACTATTTAAAATTATAAAATTTTATATTATATTTCTGTATAATTTAAAAAATATTGTTTAAAATTGTAATATTCTATTCATGAAAACATGTAACTGTAATCATATCCAGCATAAATAATTTTAACTATAAAAATATGTGTTTAAATAAAAGTACAGTAACAAATTAGAATTTATACATTTATTTATTTTTTTTTTTTTTTTGTACAAATGTTTCTGTATTCTTCGTTATATATTTTATAAATTAAAAAAAAAGTTAATTGCTTTTAACAATAATTTCAACAAAAGTGGGGGTTACCAATTAATAGAGTAAAATTAATTAGTAACTTATATCTCTAAAAACGTTCGGAAGTAAGATTGCAAAATATAACTGTTATTTTATTAAATAATGAATTTTCTAATCCCAAAAACGGTTCATCGAGTTATTCAAATATTTAACTATCTTTAGTAGTGATTGGATAAAGAGATAAACTATACATCCTTGAAATTAGGTTTTGCAATACCTGAAAAATCTCAGGAAGTAACTGAGTAACTGGAGAATAAGTAATAATATTCCGATCGCCAAGGTCACATTTAATGAACCAGTTTCATAGATCACCGAAGTTAAAAAGTGCTGGGACTAAAAAGTTGATACATTTTGTTTTAATTATTTACATTAAGTTACAATTTTTTGTTTAAAAATATATTAATGACTAACGATCGTAAAAGAATGAAACTTAAATTTTACAAAAATTAAAAAAAAAAACATTGTTATAATTTTTTTCCTGTAGCCAAATCCATTTATATAGCTGTTTTTGTACATTTTTTAATTACAGAAAACTATCTCTTCCTTTACAAAGGATAGGCAATGTATATTCATTTAGTGTAGAGCAGATTTTTAATTATACTACATATAAATCCATTATTTCCCTGAGAAAAGAGTAATGATTTAAATCGATGCTTAACACAATTTGTCCTATTTTTCTCAAGACTATAGCACTTGCATAGAACCTGAGTATCAATTGAATTATCTTCTCTTAAAGAAAAAATGTACATAATATTAAGCATTGTACGGAATAATATATTTGGCTAGGAAGAAGGAAATAAGAAACCACCATTTCACGGATTATTTTTGAGTATGATGCCTCTTCAGGGGTGACGTGTTGTATCAGGTCACCACCTACAATCATTTTTATTATGACACCAAACAAACACGAAATTTCTATAAACGTTTAGAGTAGAATAATTCGATTCGATTATAACTATTTAAAAAGACACAAATCGGAAATGCCTGAATTTAACCTCACTGAATATAATATTGGAATTTTATTCAGTCAAATAATAAAATGTCGATCTTTGAATAATTTTATATAAGAATATTTTTAAATGAACAATGTATTGATACGTCAAATAAAGGAAAGCTTCAGTAAATTAGATAATGAGGTAAATCCTGACGATCTGAAATCAATACGACTTACTACAAACTCCGTTTTGCTTATTAAAATCTAATAAAATACAATTTTTTATTTGTCAAACGAAATTTAACATGTTATTAACACATAAATAATAATAACAGCTTATTAGAGTTTATTCATTAGTCTTTACACGACACATCAGGACGGTTGTAGAATTCATACACTTCTGATGGAAGAATTCGATATTGATATCATTATTCATTAAATTAAACTGAGTTTCATATTTTACTTTTACAAATAAACAAATATTGTAAAAATATTCTGAATTCCTGAATTTCGAATCTGAATACCTGGATTGATCATCTCTTTAAAATTCCCGCTGTAGTCATATTTCTTTAATTACTTATAGGAATATTGTAATTAATACTTTATCAAAATTATATTTATTCTGCAGAATTACTGCGCAGTGAAGATGAGTAAGCGATAGATAGATTATACAAACTGGGTTGTAATATTTACGAATAAGTGGAAGTTTCGTCAGATTTCAAAAAGAGTGATAAGAGTATAGTCATAATACCAAAGAAAGCAAGAGAATATAAATGAGAAGAATACAGAGGAATTAGCTTAACTACTCGTACATCAAAAATCTTAACTAGAATTCTGTACAGAAGAATTGAGAGGAGAGTGGAAGAAGTGTTATGAGAAGACCAATTTAGTTTCAGGAAAAGTATAGAGACAAGGGAAGCAATTTTAGCGCTCAGATTAATAGCAGAAGGAAGATTAAATAAAAACAAACCAGCACACTTGGCATTTATAAACCTACAAAAGGCATTCGATAACGTAGACTGGAATTAAATGTTCAGCATTTAAAAAAAAATTAGGGCTCAAGAACAGAGATAGAACAATTTCTAACATTTACAGGAACCAAACAGCAACAGTAATAATTGAAGAACATAAGAAAGAAGCCGTAATAAGAAAGGGAGTCCGACAACGATATTCTCTACCTCGTTACTTTTTTATTCTTTACATAGTTTACAACAGTTTAGATCCAGAGTAACAGTACAAGTTGAAAAGATAAGATGCTGATGATATAGTAATTCTAGCTGAGAGTAAAAAGGATTTAGAAGGAACAATGAACGATATGGATGATGTTCTACGCAAGAACTTCCGCATGAAAATAAACAAGAACAAAACGAAAGTAATGAAATGTTGTAGAAATAACGAAGATGGACCACTGAATGTAAAAATAAGAAAAGAAAAGATTATGGAGGTAGAAGAATTTTGTTATTTGGGAAGTAGAATTACTAAAGATGGACGAAGCAGCAGCGATATAAAATGCCGAACAGCACAGGCGAAACAAGCATTCAGTGAGAAATATAATTTGTTTACATCAAAAATTAATTTAAACATCAGGAAACGATTTTTAAAAGTATATCTTTGGAGCGTAGATTTATATGGAACTGAAACTTGGACGATCGGAGTACCCGAGAAGAAAAGATTGGAAGCTTTTGTAATGTGGTGCTATAGGAGAATGCTAAAAATCAGATGGGTGGATAAAGTGACAAATGAAGAGGTGTTGCGGCAAATAGATGAAGAAAGACGTATTTGGAAAAATATAGTTAAAAGAAGAGACAGACTTATAGGCCACATACTAAGGCATCCTGGAGTAGTCGTTTTAATACTGGAGGGACAGGTAGAAGGAAAAAACTTTGCAGGCAGGCAACGTTTGGAATACGTAAAACAAATTGTTAGGGATGTAGGATGTAGGGGGTGTACTGAAATAAAACGACTGACACTATATAGGGAATCTTGGAGCCGGCCTCCGTGGTGTGAGTGGTAGCGTCTTGGCCTTTCACCCGGAGGTCCTGGGTTCGAATCCCGGTTAGGCATGGCATTATTCACACACGCTACAAAAACATTAATCTCATCCTCTGAGGAAAAACTGCGGACCCGAAGGTTAAAAAAAAGGGAATTACATCAAACCAGTCAAATGACTGAATACAAAAAATATATGTTTATTCATAACATTAATACAATTTGTCTAGTTCAATCATCAGGAGACATGAAAATAACATTAATTAATTTTAATTTAATACATATGATTACAGATAGATATTAAAATATATATATACGAGTATTTGGACAATGAGAATATTATCTATTAATATTAGACTAAAGAAATTGTTTAAGACGTAATATCACACGTTAAAGTTGATCTTTTATCATTATATTTCTTGGAGTATTAAATCAATATTTTTCTTAGTTATAAATTATTATTATTATTATTTATTGTTTTGTTAAACAACCTTAAGAATTCTTTTAATGAGGTTATCTATCCTGGTATTGATTGCTTGAGGTTAAAAAAATTAAATTTTTTAGTTACAATTTTGTATTTCAATTTTATTTTTACCCAGTTTTGTTCATAAGTAATATATAAAGATTTTTATATCTTAATTATGAAAAATTCTAAGTTTATTTATGCGTTGTATAATAAATATTCTAACCAAATTAATTTATTTATTTTATAACATATGATATTCTACGTTTGCCTTTTTCAAGACCAATTTAAAATAATTAATTTAATAATTTCCAATAAATTATGAATTCATCATACTAATTATATTTTTTATTAATCCTTATTAAATAAAATCAAATTATTTACCCTAATCTTATGACAAAATGCGTAGATTAATTAGTTGTTTACATTTTCTATTGTAGTCCTTACTATGAGTATGAAGCATGAAGTGCAAAGGTATCTGAAAGTACTGATCTCTACTACGTAACCAGAAATTCCTTTTTTCTTCTTTCTTTTTCCTGTTTAGCCTCCGGTAATTACCGTTCAGATAATATTTCAGAGGATGAATAAGGGTGATATATATGAGTGTAAATGAAGTGTAGTCTAGTACAGTCTCAGTACGACCATTCCTGAGATGTGTAGTTAATTGAAACCCAACCACCAAAGAACAGGTATACACGATCTAGTATTTAAATCCATGTAAAAATAAATGGCTTTACTAGGACTTGAACGCTGGAACTTTCAACTACCAAATCAAAGACGCGTTCACCACTAGACCAACGCGATGGGTTAACCAGTAATACCTTTTTTTTTTTTTTTTTTCTTTTCCCAGACTTGTTGGTATTACGCCGCCCAGGGGAGTGTCTTTAAACTCAAATAGGCCTCCCCACCTACCGGCTATATACCGGCATGGCAGGTCGGCCTACCGGTTAGCTCTTTTTGAGAGTTTTTTATTAATATTGCCCTTTTGGACACCACGCCAGACCCAGTTCGCCGCGACGTGGCGCCGGGTCCCTTCATTATTCAGTGTGCTGTTACCTGACTGTTACCCGTGGAGTCCTTGGTGGCTCATCAGTGCCAACACACCGCAGCATGCTGGACCTCACCAGCAAGGCTGTCCACCCAGTCCTATTCTAGCCAACACCTTGTCTTCTCTCATCGGAATATTTCTGTACAACAACTTGTCTAACAAAACTAGCAAAATTATTCCAGTTTGACTCGCTTCTTAGCATGTAGTCTATTGTTGTCTCTGGAGTTATACCTGTGAGTGCCTTACTATGTCTAAGTGTGTCCCACCTATTGCACTCAAAAAAGGTGTGCTTAGCATCATCTATCTATCCGCACAGGGCGGCATAAGACACTGTCCTGTATGCGCACACAACACCTAGGAGCACACACCTGTGCGTCCTCGCCAGTCTCTCTTTGTTGCGCCTGATGACGATAGAGCGCCACCAGGCCGGAACGGCATACATAAGCGAAGACACGACGGTGGTCGCCAGTAAACGGCGCTTTGAGGCCCGAGGGGCATTCTGCGATGACATAATGATGTTTAGACTTTTTATCATCTTTTCTGCCTTGTTGCATACATTGACTATGTGGTCGGTGTATCTACCGTTTTTTTGGAGGATAACTCCTAAGTACTTGATGTTATTCGCTTCTTCTATAGCATGACCGTTGATGGAAATATTGAACGGTTTTAGCACTCTTCTACCCGTAAAGGCAATACACCGGCATTTTTCCGTAGACAGTTGCAGACCCCTGGACCTCAACCACTTCTGTATAGTGTCGATGGCCGCATACACCCTCTCCCGCACCTCCAAGACCGTCCTTCTCTCTACGAGGACTGCAAGGTCATCTGCATAAGCCAGGACCTGGACGCCGACGGAAACTCCTTCTGAAGGAGTTCATCTATAATCACCAGCCACAACAATGGCCCCAGAACAGAGCCCTGCGGAACTCCACCGTGCATTTGAAAATGTACTCTTTCTTCCTGTGCTTCTACCAGACATCCTCTGTTGGACAAGTAACATTCAATTTGCCTACGCAGGTACGGGCTGAGGCCCCTAGCCGCAATTGCGTCATTAATGTGACCCTAACCAATAGCCCCAAACGCGTTTTTTATGTCTAGTGACAGTGGAATTGTTCTGGTTCGCCAAGTGCCTCTCTTCACCTCGTCGGCCCATTCCGAAATTCGGCAGATAGCCTGCACGGTGGATCGCCCCCGCATAAACCCGTACTGGTTAGGACTGATTCCGGCTCCCTCTTCTAGTTCTTTGATGATGCGGCCAGCCAGCATCTTTTCTACTAGCTTCCCCATCATGTTAAGGAGGCTCAGGGGTCTATAGGTTATATCTTCCTCCGAAGAGGTGCCTTTAGGTAGGAATACCACTCTGGCCCCCTTCCAGCAGTCGGGGAAGTCTCCGTTCTCCATGCCGTGGCTGGCAATCTCGAGCATCTCCCAGGGAGCCTTCTGAACCAGCCCCTTGAACACTGCCGCGGGAATCTTGTCCGGGCCAGGGCTCTTTTTGGTTGCCAAACTCCTCGCCGCAAATTGTAGCTCTTCCACGGTGAATCTTCTATTGTCGCAAGGTGTGGATCTCACGATATCAGGCACTGTATGCGGGAACAACCTGGCTACCTCCCTTGCAACACTGGTCTTATTGAGGATAGGCATACGTCTCCCGAACTTTTTGGTCACAATACGATATGCTTGGCTCCAGGGATTGCTGTCAAGCTCTTCGCAGAGCCTGATCCAGCAATCCTTTTTACGTCTCTTAATAGCCTTATTGAGCTTTCTTCTTGCCTCGAGGTATCTATTGGCTATTTCCTGGTACCCTTCTCTGTTATTTCTAAGAATACGTTGATTCCTTCTCCTAAAGGACTGGAGCTCTTGTCTCATTGCTTCAATTTCAGCAGTCCACCAATATACGGAGCGCCTCCTTGTATTGTTAGCTGCCATTCTGTCCATTACCAGTAATACCTGTGGTGACTAATGTGAACGTGTCATTTAGAGGTTGATTATCACCTGCATTTTGGTGTGCTTAGCGTACTAATTTGTTTAGCAGTAATATGTTCGCTCGATTAAGAAGGCAGTAGAAATCACACATTTTCACCCTTTTCCAGACAAGTCTTAATTAATTATAGATCAGCTGGTCTTAGATTAGATTCTCGCTAGGAATCAGTCATATTAAAATTTTTTCTCCTCGTTAAAATACTCGTAAAGTATTACTCAAATAAAATAAGTTCATAGCCGGTCTCCGTGACGCGAATGGTAGCGTCTCGATCTTTCATCCGGAGGTTCCGGGTTCAAATCCTGGTCAGGCATGGCATTTTCACACGCTAAAAAAATTGTCATTCACCTTATCCTCTGAATCAATACTAACAGTGGTCCCGGAGGTTAAAAAATAGATATGATGGCATAACTTTCATAAGTTTTTCTTCAAAAAATTCATTCATATTAAAATACAGAGGAAAAAGAATGGTTCTTGTTATCATTAAATAAATGAATCCGCTGATTTTGGGAGTGTGAGAATGTTTTTTTTATTTTTTCCTAGGTTACTTTCAACTTTTTTTGTTATGATATTCAATGTATTGAATATCGTGTAATATTTATTTATTAAACGAAAAGATCTGTATAACATCTAAAAAAAAAATGAAATGTATTTAAACTTTAATCTACATTTTTTAAGAATAATAATTTTAAAAAAACTCTGTAATATATATTTCTATTGAAATCCTACTTTTAAGAATTTTAATTCCTAACATTTTTTTTTAATTTCAAAAATGTTTTGTGACTGGTTTGGAAAAAATTGTAGCTACCATTTTACCTTCATATTGTCATATAAAAAACGGTATGTTCTCATATGATTTAAACGAATTTTTAAAAATCTATTTCATGTGAATCGATGGAACCGATTCATTTTGTAGTTACAGGTAAAAACATTCAATCTAAAGGAGGATTTCCTGTTACGGCACGTAAAGGAGTGTGTCACAGCAGAATAAAATAAAACATTCAAGCTACAATCTTTAAACTTTAATTTCAAGGGCAAATTTAACTAGGTGTCCTACGATGTGCATTTGTCTTTAAAAGTTTCCATGACTTTTATAATTTGTAAAAATTAATAACAGGAACCTCCTCTATGAATCATGAGACTTTGCCGTTGGAAAGGGGGCTTGAGTACTCAGTGATACAGAGTAGCTGGACCGAAGGTGCAACCATATCGGAGAGGTATCTGTTGAGAGCCAGACTAAGGAATGATTCCTGAAAGAGGGCAGCAGCTCTTTCAGTAGTTGTTAGGGGCGTGAGTCAGGACGACTTAAACGGCCATATCAACATCACTCAGTCCTCGCAGCTGAAAGCAATGGAAAACTACAGCTGCTGCTTTTTTCCAAGAAAATGTGCCTCAGCATTTTCATATAGCAATGATGGAGGCGCCTTCCTTGGTAAAATATTCCGGATGTAAACTAGTTCCCCGTTCGGATCTCCGGGTGGGGACTACTAAGGAGGGGGTCACCAGAAAATTAAAAATAACATCCTACGAGTCGGAGCGTGGAATGTTAGAAGTTTAAAAAAGGTTGGTAGGCTGGAAAATTTAAAAAGAGAAATGGATAGGATAAATGTGGATGTAGTAGGAATAAGTGAGGTTCGGTGGGAAGAGGAAGGCGAATTTTGGTCACGTGATTTTAGAATAATAAACTCAGCTTCAAATAATGGGCAGGCAGGAGTAGGTTTCATAATGAACAAGAAGATAGGGAAGAGAGTAGAATATTTCAAAACGCATAGCAATAGAATCATTGTAATAAGGATAAAATCAAAAGCTAAACCGACAACGATTGTTAACGTCTATATGCCTACAAGCGCCCATGATGATGATGAGGTAGAGTGTGTATACGAAGAGATTGATGAAGCAATTAAACACGTAAAAGGAGATGAAATATATTCGTGTATACGAAATATAGTAGGTGAATACGGGCTGGGCAAAAGGAATGAAAGAGGGGACAGACTTATAGAGTTTTGCACAAAGTATAATTTATTAATTGCCAACACCCAATTTAAAAATCATAATAGAAGAATATACACTTGGAAAAAGTCAGGCGATACTGCAAGATATCAGACAGATTATATCATGGTTAAGCAAAGATTTAGGAATCAACTCGTTGACTGCAAAACTTACCCTGGAGCAGACATTGATAGCGACCATAATTTAGTGATAATGAAATGTAAATTGGGATTTAAAAACCTGAAGTGAAGGTGTCAGATAAATCGGTGGAATTTAGAGAAGCTTGAGGAAGAGGAGGTAAAGAAGATTTTTGAGGAGAGACCTCATCGCAAGAGGTCTGAGTAAAAAAGATAAGGTAGGAAATGTAGAAGAAGAATGGGAGAATGTTAAAAAGGAAATTATTAAATCAGCAGAAGCGAACTTAGGCGGAACAAAGAGAACTGGTAGAAAACCTTGGGTTTCAGACGATATATTGCAGCTGATGGATGAACGTAGAAAATATAAGAATGCTAGTAATGAAGAAAGTAAAAGGAACTACCGACAATTAATAAATGCTATAAACAGGAAGTGCAAACTAGCGAAAGAAGAGTGTATTAAAGAAAAGTGTTCGTCCAAGAAACTTGGACGATCGGAGTACCCGAGAAGAAAAGATTGGAAGCTTTTGTAATATGGTGCTACAGGAGAATGCTAAAAATCAAATGGGTGGATAAAGGGACAAATGAAGAGGTATTGCGGCAAATAGACGAAGAAAGAAGCATTTGGAAAAATATAATTAAAAGAAGAGACAGACTTATAGGCCACATACTAAGGCATCCTGGAATAGTCGCTTTAATATTGGAAGGATAGGTAGAAGGAAAAAATTGTGTAGGCAGGCCACGTTTGGAATATGTAAAACAAATTGGTAGGGATGTAGGATGTAGGGGGTATACTGAAATGAAACGACTAGCACTAGATAGGAAATCTTGGAGAGCTCCATCACACCAGTCAAATGACCGAAGACAAAAAAAAGAAAATAACAGGAACTATTTTCAGTAGTTTTACTATTCCTCAGTAATACTCATCATTTAGTAATATATTATTTAAAAAATATTTTAACCTAATAACCATGCATTTAAAATTATTTCTAAAAACAGACTTGCGTTAGTATTAAAAAAATACAATAAATAATATTAAATCAAAACCATTAAATTTCAGCAACCATTTGGTTTAGCCACTTTGTGTAATAGTGTAGGGGTTTCTAGATCAGCTAGTCTCATATTCGATTCACAGTAGGAATTTTTACATCCTTGTACGAAGTAAAGGAAGGATTGTGATCACGAAAAATTTCGATTTTCAGATTTCAACGGAAATATCCATTTTGACCATCCCTGAATCCATTTTGATTAGTTTCGGCGTGACGTCTGTATGTACTTATGTATAACTCAAAAAAGATTAGCCGTAGGATATTGAAATTTTTGATTTAGGGCTGTTGTAACATCTAGCTATGCACCTTCCTTTTTGATTGCAATTGACTGAACCAAAGTGTCCAAAAAAGCCCAAAATCCCAAAGAATTTGGATTTTGCGTTTTTTCTTAACTCAGTAATAAGCCCTCATTGAGAGCGTTTCAACGATATATCATAAGTGGTACTTATTTTCATTGGTTCCAGAATAATAGCCAAATTAAATTTTAATTAATGAAATACTTGTATCTTATAAGGGAAGGCACATTGGTTGGAATCAGACTTCATTTCCTTTTTTTAACTTTTAATTTTTGAATTTAAATATATTAATTTATTAATAATTATTAACCTCTTATTGTAAAAAAAATCTACAATAAATAATAATTCAACAATAATATCTTTATATATATATTTCTTGTGTGCGTGTGTATGAAAGTGAACTCCTCCTAAACGGCTGGACTGATTTTTATGAAATTTTTTGTGTGTGTTCACGGGGATTCGACAATGATTTTGATTCACAATTTGGTCCACTGGAAAATGTTTTTTAATTAATTTTTTTATTTATAAGTAGTTATTCATTTTGGAATGTTTTACATTGGATCCGGCAGACTGCACTACCATCGCAGTATCGAATATTCAATAATATTCTATTTTAATTTTAGTTTGTCCCGACAGTTGGTGCTGCGATCAAATTAAGAAAAATATTTCGTAATTTCGTGTTATTATTGTGTTACAAAAAATCGCGAGAAAACAGTTTTTTAATAAATAAGAGGTTAATAAATCAGATTGAAATGTAAACAAAGGAAAACCAATCAGATCAATGCAAGATGGCCGCTCTCAAACACAACGACCAATCAAAAAGAGCCCATATGGCCGTTGCCAATGTAAACAAAATCACAACTGATTAAGTAACAAGTAGGCAGCACTGCGATCGCGTTTAGAATTGTGCGCGTATTGAGAAATATTATATTATTATTTATTGAAATAACGTTTTAAAGTTTAATTAAAAAATGTACATTGTGCAAATTTGTAAGGTGCAGTATTGAAGTGAGCATTTTACATGATTTTTCATGAATTTTAATGATGTATACACGTGCATTTAATAACAATCAACTTAACCTACAAATTTAAATTGTCAGTTCTCATTTGATTCTATGCAACTTATGAAGTATTGAACGGCTCTTCGAAAATAAAAATTTAAATTTGTAAAATAAATTATAACATTTATAAAATTAAAATATAAGTTACTTATAATATAGTTTAAAGTAAATTTAAAAAATTGAATTTATAATGTTGTAGCTGATTAATTTTATAAAAAGCTTTCTAAAATTATTTTTAATTTACAATTATCTAAACTTTGGTAAAATAGATGTTAAAATAAAGAATGAGAAAAATTATAAAAATCTCTACTAAAATTTTAACTACGTTGCTTTTTTACAGTGCTTTAATTTTTTTATTAATTAAGCTGTTACATGGTTATGAAACATCAAAATTATTAAATAAGAAAAAGTATGTAGGAGGTACTTTTTTAGAATGATGTTAAGTGAAAATTAGTAGTAAAGTGGATGAAAATTTATTAATTACACTAATTATTAATTTTACAACGTTTCGATTTTTTAATTCAATTTTCATCGGACATCTCAATATTTAGTGAAAATAAATATTAACCATACTTCACACAATTAATCAATAAACCTATTACAATAATACAACAATCACAAACTGATAATATCATACTAACAGTCATTTTAATGAAATTTAGAACACATTCCTGCTAATTTTAACTTAATTAAGTTGCTTATATTTATGTGTGTGCATTTATTACAGAATAATGCCGCGTCAGGACAACGTCTGTCGGGTCCGCTAGTATATATATATATATATATATATATATATATATATGAAAAATATCAGAAGATATTAATGAAATAAGATTTTATGTACTTTTCATTTTAAAAACGAGTGTATATGTAATTTAATAGGCGTACAAGGAAGTTACAAAGCAGTTAATTTTATACGGTTTGAATACTAGATCGTGGATACCGGCGTTTTTTGGTGGTTGGGTTTCAATTATCCACACATCTCAAGAATTGGTCGACCTGAGACTGCACAAGACTACACTTCATTTATACTCATACATATCATCCTCATTCACCCTCTGAAGTAATACCTGAACGGAAATTCCCGTAGGCTAAACAGGAAAAATAAAAGGCTTACAAGGAAGTCATGTGATGTCCACATCAGATTTTATTTATAAATCTATCCCCTCGTTAAAAAAATTCCCGCAATCTATAAAGTTCTTTTACTTAAAATAACTTAATAGACTTGATGGAATAATTCTTACTCAAATTTTTCTTTCAAGAAATTCACTCGTTTGAAAGTACGGTGAAGAACACCCATAGGTGAAGAACCAAGAACACCAAACGGCAAACTTGCCCCATTGTTTTAGAAATTAGAATTTTTAATGTTAAATTCAATTAAAAGTAGAATTTAAAAACCATTTGAAAGTTATCCCGGTCCTGATGTTTGCAGATGCCACGGATTCTTCGTCGATATTTCCGTAAATAATTATTTACACTGGAATAGACAGGCAGAGTGCCTATATGTTATGGATTTATATGAAATATTTTTCAATTTAATGGATTATTTTCTATAATTGATAAATTTTATGAAGTTTATCATTAAAAGTAAATATTATATTTAGAATATTTTACACGCCTATTAAGAATGGTTAAAATATTTTTTATCTAAAGAGATACCTATTTCATATCTAAAGAGATATGAAAGCACTTTTATTTGTTTAAACGGTTAGATTAAAGATATCTGTCGTAGCATTGACTGTGACAGATTTGGTGTGCGCGTATATGTTAGATCTAAACCTTATTTATTCTTAGCTCCATTCTGACGTAAACAAAACAACGTCATAAGACGTTTTTTATTTGCCTCATGAAATAGTAGCTAATAAGTAAAAACGTACGTAATGCGTACAGTACATTTAATTTCCAAAACTAAAAAATTAGAGCAAATACATTCATACTCATTGTATAAATAAAAGTTGCGTAAACAATGTAATTATAGTCGTTTATTATAAATTAATGGTAATTAATCATTTTTAATTTAAATAAACTCTACTTTCATGAGTTCAAGAGTTCAGTTTGTGTACGAACAGTATAAAAAAAAATATATATATATATGGGTGTGTGTGTTGTATATGTTGTATATATCTTCTAACTACATACGTATATAAGATGGACATACGATACATTATTTTAATGTAATATTTCACTTGAAAAACAATGGCGAAAACATTTTCTCGAAAAATACCTTCGTTTTCGAACTATAAGCAAAAAAATTGCAAAAAAACGAAAAATCGCGGTAGTAAAAAACGAGATAAAACACGCCGTAGTAACATTTTTATTTCGTATTACCTGAAGAAATACATCCAGTACCAAACTTTAAACAGGTAATGTTGGAATTAATGGCTCAAACACTAATAATAATAATTGTAATGATACATAATGATTAAAATAATTTGTAACACTACTACAAATAATTAGCCAGGTCAACTGAAAATTAATTATCACTGTATTTTATTTTAAAATTTAGTTAAATATTTTAGGTTCTAAATTGCTTCACAGTAAATTTTGAAAGCACACCATTCTACAAAAATTATTCAAAATCCTTCCCCTCTACAGTTTGGCAGGGCGCAACTTTAAATAATATCCATTTATAACATGTATCACGTTTGGTAGTATACGTGCAGATTCATCAATTATACGCTTTAAGTCGTCAAAGTTTACAGGTTTTTTTTTATATACATAATGTTTTAAGTGATTCCAAATATAACAATCTAGAGGAGACAGACCTGGGAATGTTTCATTTAAGATTTGCAATGTCAAATCTAGTGAGGTGATAATAGATAATAGTGGGTTGGCGCCCCATCTTGCTGAAACTATAAATTACCTAATTGTCCCAACATTTTCCTGGATATTTGGTAAAATCCTATCGGCTAACAAGTTGCAATAAGAATCTCGTGTATAATTTGTCTAAAAGAAAAAACCCTACAATATGAAACATGATTAAAATTTTCTTCTGAAAGTTGTATAAGTTAAAATGTTGTAATAAGGTAAAAATTATTGATTTTAATAATTTTGTTAAATGAAAATTAGTTAATATCATATTGTATTGTTTTCCGAATAACAATATCATATTGTTTTCCGAATAACAATATCATATTGTTTTCCGAATAACAATATCATATTGTTTTCCGAATCATTGAATGAAACTCTTTCTACAAACGTGTGAAAAACATATAATTATTTTTGCATTATTAGTGTAATACTTTTGGTCTACCGGTGCGAGGACGATTTCTTACAGAAATGGTTTCTTCAAATTCTTTTTCTTTCTTAGTCACAGTTGATTTACTTATTACTTTTCAGTTTCTATTTTAAAATCTATCATTAAATAAATCACATAGTTCTTGTGTAGGCCGTACTCTATTATCGTACCTACAAATCATTAACAGAATTATTATTTGGATTTCACTTAAAGGATGCATTATTATTTGATAAACTTAAATGAATAAGCAAAGGTAATAATAATAAAATTTGCAATAAAGAACAAAGATTTGAACCGCTCCAACTTAATTATCTAAAACATAATTAATTTAGATACAATCAAATACTGTATTTATATGTTGTATATTTATTTACTAGCATCTCGTCGCGGCTTCGCCCGCGTTATATGGTTACTTGCGTTTCCCGTTGCGGTCAGGGGATATTTAGTCAGTCGTGGCTCGCTTCGCTCGTTCTTCTGACCAGAGGGTTCTGCCCCGTGGACCCTGCCGTGTTCATTAAACTCATGCTTGTGATAATAATAATGATAAAAAAAAATTAAGGTCTGTTCAATTTATAAAAAAATATCAGTGTACTGTAATTTCTCCAGAGCAATATTTTGCTCGGTACAGGACTCAAAACTTTGAGTAATCTAAGAATGTGGGTTTCAAAACCGTCGGCCTCCATCTTAAAAAAATATTAACTATAACTCGTTACTTCTACCTTGTTCGGGTAAAAATGTATTTTGCCCGGTTCTTAGCATTACCAAACAAATACCACTAGAAGATGACCGTACTTCGTTTTTCATTTAAAAAAAAACATTTAATTACTTTTATTTTATATTTTTTAGACAAGTAACTGGAGGCAGGAGCAGCCAGTCGCGTCACACATACAGTAACAGTGGCAGTGGCTGTGTAGGTTGAATCGTCGCACAGTGCACCGTTGCATCCCTTAAAAAATTGAAATTCAAAAAAATCAAAAATGGATTTAAGATACAGAATGATTCAAAGAAACGGGAGATTTAAAAAATTAAATAACGTTAATAAATTTTTTTTTAGAAAATGAATTATATTTCATGTATTTGTACAAATGTTGCCATTTTAGGATACATACATTTTAGTTTATTTTTTAAAGATGATATCTTCCAGGTGACCTCCTCTTCTACGTAAACACTCACGAAGTCTCTTCGTTAAATTGTTCATGGTTTGACGTAACATCTCAACTGGAATTTCCGCAATTGCTTCTCGGATCTTTGCCTTCAGTTCTTCCTTTGTAGCAGGTCTACTGTGGAACACTTTGCTTTTAAGGTGACCCCACAAAAAGTAATCGCAAGCTGAGAGATCAGGCGATCTGGGAGGCCATCTAATGTCACCATTTCCTGAAATGATACGTTGTCCAAACAATCGGCGTACAACTGCCATCGATATTCGTGCAGTATGTGACGTTGCTCCGTCTTGTTGAAACCAAGCTGTGTTAAGAATTGGTGGAAATCTCTTTTATTGTTCCACAACAAAGGTTTCAAGCATGGCTACGTAACGATCCGATGTCACTGTAATCGCAAGACCGTTATCATCCTCAAAAAAATAAGAGCTTATAACACCGTAAGATGACATAGCACACCGCACGGTCACTTTCTGGCTGTACAACGGACGCTGGTGTAGCTGCGTAGGATTTTCTGGTGCCCAGTATCTGAAATTTTGCTTGTTAACAAATTCACTGAGGTGGAAATGCGCTTCGTCTGACATCCACAGTTCGTGAACAAACTCTTCGTTATCATTTATTTTCTGAAGAATTACATTACAGAATTGTGCTCGCACAACTGCATCGTTAGGTTTCAGTTCCTGGACGATCTGCAACTTGTATGGATGGTATTGCAAGTCCTTCACTAACATTCTTCGAACAGTTGAACTATGCAATTGTAAAGATGCTGAGAGACGACGGATTGACCGATGTGGACTTCGTGTGACAGCATCTTGTAAAGCTTGAACATTCTGTGGTGAACGGACGGTTCGCTCACGGCCTGGAGGTTTCTTTTTCATTGCCGAACCAGTTTCCTCAAAATTAGATATCCATGTTTTAATTGCATGTGCTGATGGAACACGGTCGTGCCGTCCCAGATTAAAATGACGGCGAAATTCTATACGCGCTCCCTCCACACTGTCATTGTTTTTTGTAAAACGCTTTGATAGCAAATGCACGTTGCGCACCACTCCAAGGATCCATGACAACTAAATGGCAGGTTAGGTTAGAGAGGCTGGCGCCACTTATCAAGTGGTACCAATCGCCCACGGCTAGCAACACAACTTTCAAAATTTCCCGTTTCTTTGAATCACTCTGTATTTATGTGGAGACTAGTTGCAAGACCAGATATTCGAGTGAATAACTCATTTAGTATAGTTGGAAATGAAGAAAATCGGCAATCATTGTTCGAAATCTGTTTACCTTTCTTCATCCCTACCTTTCTATCCTTATTTTTCTATTTAGAAAAATATAGAAATTGGTTTTTAGATATTTTTATGAAGATTAAATGCACCAAAAATCAAGTTAATATCTTAATTTATTACTGAGAAATAAAATAAAAAAAATAGTCTGATTTAAAAAAAATTAAAAATCCATTTCAATCCTTTAAACTAGAAATTTAAAAAATGTAGAAACTAGTTTCTAGATGTTCACATGAAGATGATACATACGAAAAATCAAGTTGATATTTTCATTTGCTACCGAGATATTAAAAAAAATACTAAATTTCATTGTTACTCCATTTTAACTCTTTAAACGGGGAATTTAAAAAAAAAACTTTCTAAATGTGCACTTACACCGTAAGAAGAACATGTATACAAATTTTCATCACGTTAACTTCAGTAATTTTTGCTGGAAGTTGATGAATCAGTCAGTTAGAACAAGTTGCTTTAAAGGTATAAGAGACATAAAAGAAGAATATGTCGTGAGCGATTCGCAATCAACAGATTAACTTTTCCCAGAAAAACTACTGAAAATAAATTGATGAAAGTTTATATATGCGTAAGTGCACTATAGAGTAAGTGCACTAAGAAAATTGTTTTTGAAATTCGGGGTTTAAAGGGTTAAAATAAAGTAAAAATTAAATTTATTATTTTCTTATTTCTCGGTGAAAAATAAAGACATCATTGATTTTTGGTGTGTCTTATCTTCAAGTAAAAAACTAAAAACAGAATTTTTAGATTTTTTGAAATTCTGAGTCTAAAGGATTAAAATGGGGAAACATTTAATTGTACTCTTTTACTATTTTTATTTTTCGGTAAAAAATGAAGTTATCAACTTGATTTTTGGTATGTGCCTATGTATAATCTTCATGTAAATATTTAAAAATCAATTTCTAGAGTTTTCAAAATTCAACCCTGAAAGGGGTGAAGAAAAGAAAATATTTTCAAACAATGATTGAAAATTTTCCTCATTAGTAAACTAAACAAGATATTCACTCGATTTGGAGTTGAAAACACTGTTCAGATTTAACTGAAAAAAACCGAAAATCGTTTTTAGTTATTTAAAACTAAAAACGATTTTCGGTTTTTTTTTATAATTTCGATTTTTTAAGGAAGGTGACGGTGTACGGCAAGGTGGCTCCAACACAGCCATTGCTACTGTGCTGTATGTACGATGTGACTAGCTGCACCTGCCTCTGATTACTTAACTAAAAATATTTTTAAAAAATATATAAAAAAAAAATAAGATGTGAGCGATGTACGGTCACCTCCTAGTGATGCTTGTCGGGTAACGCTAAGAACCGCGCATTTTAATATACATTTTAAAGAAATAAAATATATTTATCAAATGGTTTTTTTTTCTTTTAGACCTAATAAAATTTGTATTTTTACTAGAAAAATTTCATATCGTATTTATCCCAATATTAGGAATGTAGAAATGAGGATTTTTATAAATAGAAATATGTTTCATGTTAATTGATACTGATGTGTATAACATAAATTTGTGTCAACTGTACGCAATAATTATACGCAACATACAATTAGTAACTGTAATAGTCTATCGTGGTTGATAATAATTACAACTACCGTTGTATTGGGTGTTAAAAATTAATTTTAAAATACATACATATTTCAGCGCTTCCGGTGACATAATTGAATTTATTTGTACTTTTATTATCCAGTTTGTATGTAACTGTCGATAATTAAGTTTTCTTTTTACTAACTCGCTTCTTTTCTTTTTTCTAAATAAATATCATTAACTACAAAGTGCCTTTTATGTTTACTTTTACTTCTATTACATTTACTAATAATATTTTTATTATTTTTACATGACTATAAGATACAATTTACGAAAAGATTTATAAATTAAGAAAACAAGATTCTAACTATACAACACATTTAATAAAAAGGACATACCCTATTGAAAATGGAGGACTGGATAAAATTAATTCACAATTTTGTAAAAGGAAGATTAAATATTTTAGAAAATTTATAAAATTTTAAATTAAAAATAGTGGAAAATTAACTTCATTTACACTCATACATATCATCCTCATTCATCCTCTGAAGTATTATCTGAATGGTAGTTACTGGATGCTAAAGCAAGAAAAAGAAAGATGGTTAAGTAGAAATCGAAAATTAAAAGCTTATGAAAATGGAGATGACAATTTGAAAATTGTCAATTTAATACAATAGGAAGATATTCTAGATCAAAAAATAAAAGATACGAAGGTTTAATAAAAACGATAGCAAAATTGCTCTAGAAAATAGCATGAAATTTCATAAATACAGTAAAAAAAAACTAGTTGATAAGAATAGAAGAAACTACGAGTTCAACGCCGGAGACCTAATATATGTTGAAAATGGAAATCGCCTAAATCGAAAAAACTAGATGAATTAAGGTTCATACAAAATTTTGAAGGAAATATCAAAATCGATATATATGTAACTCATAAATTAACAGATTAATAATCAAGCGGATATTTTATTTAAGAGGCTTGACCTAAAGTTATATAAAGTCTTTTAAAGTGGAAGAAATGTCAGTACGGTGAGTTTTGAAAATGGAATGTACCCGAAACGCATCAACATATTGTTTAATTATGACGAAGCTAAGAAAGATAGATAATAATTGAACTCGATACAAAATTTAGCAGATAATATAATTTGACAACAATTATTGGTGTAAACAAGTCAAATGGATTAATAACAGTTGAAAATAAAAATATTGGTTATAAAAGAATACCAATTGATAAATTCATAGAAAATAATAAAAACTTCAGATATGACTTTCTAATTGGATTAGATTAGATAAGAAAGATTAAATTGATTCAAAATGAGGAATTACAAGTAGAACAGAAAAATCCTGATTCTACAGAAAAAACAGATAATTATGAAATAAATTTTAACGAACATGTAAATGCGAATACTTTTGAAATTTCAATAAACCACTTAAGCTCTTATGAAATATCCATAGTAGACGAACTTATAGGTCAATATTTGCCAATAACAAATAATGATTTCGGCAACACTGGCTCATGGGCAGATCGTTCAAAGTTTTTCAGACTATAAGACACTGGAAAAGATGTCTTAAATCTGAAAATCCCTTATTTAGAAATGTTTTAATTAAAGCTGGAACCGATGAGTAATTAGGTAATCTACCTTAGGTAATCAAGTTGGGTAATCTAACTTTATTTATCACAGTATGATTTTGAACTAATATACTGTCCGGGTAAAGTTAATTTAGAAGCAGACTGCTTAAACAGAAATCAACCCACCGGGTTGGTCTAGTGGTGAACGCGTCTTCCCAAATCAGCTGATTTGAAAGTCAAGAGTTACAACGTTCAAGTCCTAGTAAAGTCAGTTATTTGTAAATGGATTTGGATACTAGATCGTGGATACCGGTGTTCTTTGGTGGTTGGGTTTCAAGTAACCACACATCTCAGGAATGGTCGAATTGAGTGTACAAAACTACATTTCATTTACACTCATACATATATCATCCTCCAGAAGTATTATCTGAACTGTAGTTACCGGAGGCTAAAACAAGAAAGAGAAAGATGCTTAAGTAGAAATCGAATATTAGAAGCTTATGAAAATGGAGATGACAATTTGAAAATTGTAAATTTAATAAAATTGGAAGATATTCTAGATCAAAAAATAAAAGATACAAAGATTTAAAAAAAAACGATAGCAAAATTGCTCTAGAAAATAGCATGAAATTTCATAAATACAATAAAAAAAACTATTTGATAAGAATAGAAGAAACTACGAGTTCAACGCCGGAGACCTAGTATATGTTGAAAATGGAAATCACCTAAACCGAAAAAACTAGATGAATTAAAGATTTGTTCACACAAAATTTTGAAGGAAATATCAAAATTTATATATGAAATTGACAAAGGTTAAAAAAATCGGAATCATATGTTTCATATTATCAAACTTATCCCAGCTCCCAATACTGTGAATGACGGGAATAAGGAGGATACTTATGTATGACTTCTTAGAATTTTGTAGCGAAATTTTCCCCTGGGAGGGGAGATGAAAGGAAAGTGTTTTACTTCCTTAATACGGTTGAATTTACCGCACAAGTTTGATGGGTTGGTAAGTTAAACATTTGATTGGTAGGAAATAAAAAGAATAAGAAATTAATAAACGTGTGGCGGATAATTACTAATTGTATTAGACTAACAAAAACTCGTTTGTGAAAGAGGGGAACGACATAGTGAATGTTGTTTGAATAACGACTTTGAATGTTGTTTCTTTGGTTTGCAGGTAAGCTTTATCATTAATGTGATTAGCAATTGTAAAATTTGTAAATAAATAAAATTTACCTTGGTTTATAGAGAAACACTTCAGTTTAATTATTTGTGTTTAACACCAAGAAAAGAATAAAAAATAAAACACATTTTATATATATATATATATATTTTTTTTTTGTCTTCAGTCATTTGACTGGTTTGATGCAGCTCTCCAAGATTCCCTATCTAGTGCTAGTCGTTTCATTTCAGTATACCCTCTACATCCTACATCCCCAACAATTTGTTTTACATACTCCAAACGTGGCCTGCCTACACAATTTTTCCCTTCTACCTGTCCTTCCAATATTAAAGCGACTATTCCAGGATGCCTTAGTATGTGGCCTATAAGTCTGTCTCTTCTTTTAACTATATTTTTCCAAATGCTACTTTCTTCATCTATTTGCCGCAATACCTCTTCATTTGTCACTTTATCCACCCATCTGATTTTTAACATTCTCGTATAGCACCACATTTCAAAAGCTTCTAATCTTTTCTTCTCAGATACTCCGATTGTCCAAGTTTCACTTCCATAATATATATATATATATAAAATGATAATAATAATTTTGAGTACACACAGAAAAGTGGGGCCGTATGTACCCAGCTAAATCTAAAAGTTCGATTGTACAACCTGACACGGTATCAAATAATATGGAATAACCAATTGGTTAGAACTGGTTATACCATTGTTTAAATACTGATAAATATTTCTTAAAATATTATTTCTGACCTCATTTACATGTTGTACCATATGCCTATCTCATATTAACTATTAAATTGGGATATCCGGTTGATTACAGATGACTTTAATAAAATTAAACTCGATCCCATACTTTCCTCGTTGAATGATATATAAATTAATACTATCAATCAAACACTGCTTCCGTAAATAATTTATCATTATGTTCTTTTTTTTTAATTCTTAATTTTGTTGAAAAACTATTTATAATGTTTGTTTTTCTTTAAATAAATCAATTAAACTTTTATTTGCTTAGCGAATGATAACATAAGTCTAAATAAACTACACGGAGATATATACTAGTAATAAATCATTAATGAATATCATATGTTTGTCTGCTCTCAGTTATAAATACATGTAATACATGTATAATAACGTTTGTGTGGTTTACTTGTTTTCTTTATTTTAAAATAATTATAAAATTGTTATTATTATGAGACATGAATTGGCGCCAGACAGATAAAAATATTACTGTATGTACTTATTTTACTTGACTTAATAGAAAATCCACTTCGATTTTTAGTGATAATAATTACATAACTGGTCAAGGAAATAAAAAAAAAATTACGGTCAAAAACTCAACAGGGTAAATCTGTTAAGAAAAATTTAATTATGGAAATTTTTAACGTTCTCTAAATACAATACAAAAAGTTATTTATTGCCTTATTTTTCTTTACAAAATATGTTTTTAATCTTTAAATTGTGAATAAATGTACTATTTTTTTTTCTAATAATAATCACAAAATTTAGTTATACATTATTTATTTGTTATTATTTATTTTGATTTGTTTTTCTTATAACAGAATTGACCTATCTGATGCAAATGTTTATTAAGTTGCAAATTCCTAAACCGTCTGTTTATTTTTTTCCGCCAAGGAAAGGTCAAAGTTTTCATAATATTTAATGAATAAATAAATCAAATTAATAATAATGCATATTTTATAACGTATTTATTTATTTAGTTAATGTTGTTTATATAACTTCATTAGAATTATATGGAAAAATCTATTTTTTCCATTCATTATATTATACGATTTAATTAAAAATATTTAATACATTAAAATATATATTTTTACAGGCATACGTAAACCAGCTTTCATTTTCATTGATAACAAGCTACGATAAAATCGAAGTTATAATTTTTTTTACAGTGAAAGTTGATGAAAAACGTCATTAATATAAAAATAGTAGATAAATTTAATTCGTAACTTTACTTTTCCCTATCAATAAAAGCGAGCAGGGAAAAATGAATGTTGTATATTATAGAAAAATTAATACATAAAAGTAACGTATAAATGGTTGTCCTGACGTCCATTATAAATTTTTATATATAAATATATGTATGTATATGTAAAATATAAAATATGTATATGTAAATTTAATTAATTCGGTGATTATGCATAATTACCGGTGAATTGGATAAAACGCCTCCAATTTTGGAGAATTTAATAAATATATAGCAATTTATTAAATGTACAGGTCATTTTACATATTAAAATAACAACTCATCTAAAAGTCTTAATCACTGAATTTATTATTTAAATAATCAAAACATTACTGTTAATTAGTCGAGGTTAGCGAGCGAAGCGAGCGTCGGTAATCTTTGGTTAGAGTCCATAACCTAGATTTCTAAGGTTCAAATCCTAGTAAAGACAACTGCCTTTACTAGGATTAAAAGTAACTACTTTTATACAGATTTGAACACTAGATCGTGGGTATCGGTGTTCCGTGGTTCTTCTTTATCTGTTTAGCCTCCGGAACCACCGTAAGGTAATACTTAAGAGGTTGAATGAAGATGATATGTATGAATGTAAATTAAATTTAATCTTGTAGTCTCAAGGCGACCAATCTTGAGATATGTGGTTCTTTGGTGGCTGGGTTTCAATTATCCCAGTTATTGCTCGGGACAACTGATTTGGAAGTCGAGAGTTCCAGCGTTCAAGTCCTAGTAAAGACAACTGCCTTTACTAGGATTAAAAGTAACTACTTTTATATTGATTTGAATACTAGATCGTGGATACCGGTGTTCTTTGGTGATTGGGTTTCAATTATCCACACATCTCAGAAATGGTCGACCTGAGACCTTCACTTACACTCATATATATCGTCCTCATTCATCCTCTGAAGTAATACCTGACGGTAATTCCCGGATGCTAAACAGGAAATGGAAGGGTTTCAATTAACCACACTTCTCAGGAATGATCGATCTGGGACTGTACAAGACTTCACTTCATTTACATTTATACATATCATCCTCTGAAGTAATACCTTACGGTGATTCTGGAGGCTAGACAGAAAAAGAAAAATTACATAACTTAAGCAAACATAACCTAGGCAAGCTTCTCTCGCAATATTCGTCTAATTAATGTTAACTATCTAATTAGATATGTTATTCTTCAACATTGGTTACGATTAATCAAATTCACCGGTAATTATGCATAATCACCGGATAAATAAAAATTTATATAAATATATATTTAACGATGATTTTATAATCTCTGAAATTTCATTTTATTTCTGAGATTTATGTTTAGAACTACCAGTACACCTGGGTCACCTCTAAAGATGGCAGAGCCTGCGTTCGGGCTCAGCAGTACGAGTTGACCGTTCTATGGGCTACGTTCGCCGCGTGGATAACATTTCCTACTACAGCTGTTATGGGTTGCCCAACGCCGAGCACTAACGGATGGAAACTATCTTGTTATTAAACTGCACCAGCCAATGATTGTCGGTGGCAGTTTTACCGCATGGGCCACAGTATGGGTAGTAGAAGAACAGACACCAAGGGGGCAGGATGCGTCTGGATACCTTTTCAGAGTTAGAACCGATTCTATTTAACGAAGGTCAGGTCTATACCTTACGAAAGGGCGAGACGTGTTCGAAGGTCAACCTAAACTTTGCTAGCGTCGGTTTGGCTGGAAGGATACAAGGTTGGAGAGTAAGGGAGGGCTCCGTAGCTAACGACGGTCAAGTAATACTCATGTAAGTTGGAAACCGATAGTGGTAGTTTACCAGGCTGGAGTATCAAAAAGTTCGATGTACCGGCCTTCCTTACATCCCTTGACCTAGCCGAGGTCAAGGCTGTGAACACGGCTGAAGAGAGGGTATATCGGCTCATGACATACCTTAGCTCGGCATGTGATGAGGTGCTACAGCGGCGACATTCAAGTCAAAATCACCCTCCGGTATATTGGTGGCATTCGACTCAAGAAGTCGAAAATGCTCCGGAGAAGATCGGACATAGTCAGGACAATGCTCTCTACCCTGTATAAGAGAACGAAAATTAAACTCAAGACTTTTATCGGAACTAGCAAAAGATGTATCCGGCAAAAATTCATTGAGTAGTTAGATAGGGATCCGTGGGGAAGGCCACATCAGCTGGTTTTTAAAAGGGCTACAAAAAGTTTCCCTCCGACTGGGATGGAAGAATTGATCCACATAATCGACACGCTGTTCCAGGAGGGTGCAGAGATCGCCCCTATTTGAAGAGCCTGATATGAGCCGCTGGTACTCTTCACGGAGGAGGTTGTTGGACGGACGCTGTCTCAGACTCCCACTGGTAGGGCTCCGGGTCCCGACCGTCTCCTTAACGTGACCATGAAAGCGAAAATTCGAACAAACATGGGTATATTCCTTGACACGTTCAACAGATGTCTCGAAGAAGGCATCTAATGTACTGGAAGAGACAGTGATTCGTCCTCAACCCCGGCAGAATCTTGAGAACCCCTTCTTCTACGACCGTTATGTCTGCTATATACAATGGACAAGTTGTTCGAAAAGATGATCCATCTGAGGCTTCCTGCAGCGGTCTAGGACACTGCTATATCTTCAAATCAATACGGGTTTTACGGAAAGGCAGTTCTATGTTAGATGTAGTGGCTGAAGTTTGTGCTACTGCTAGAGAAGCCATGCAAACCAGATAACAGATCGTAAGACCAAATATTGCGCCCTCGCCAAAATAGATGTTAAGAACGCCTTTAATAATGCGAGCTGGTCGAGGATAATGCAGGTGGTACAGGGTCTTGGTATTTTCTCCTACCTAAAAGATATCCTCATATCTCTCTAACAGAATGTTATTTTACAACACAGACGACGACATAAGGTCTCATAGGTTATCCTGGGGCGCCTCGCAGTGTTCTGTGTTAGGACACACTCTGTGGAATCTCATGTACGACGGGTTATTGAGGGTTCCCCAAATTAAATATGTTCCCTTGTCGGATTTGTCGCGACCTATCCATGCTGGTGGTTTCGGAGAGGCTGGGAAAGCTGGTAGAAGTTATTCAGTCTTCATACCACAGGGTACAACTCTGGATGGAGGAGGCCGATCTCCATCTAGTACTCGAAAAGATGAAGCTGGACGTTGTTACAGATAAAAAGAAGGGTAAACATATCCGTACTACTCTCAGGTCGCAGAGTTGAAGTCAAGCCTGCGATAAAATACCTTGGCATATGGATAGACACGAGTCTCAACTTTGGCGTTCACGTGTAGAAAGCCACAGAGAAGACGGACGGAAAGTCACAAGTAGAGTTCAGGCTGTTTCCCAATAAAGGGGGTCCGAGACAGAAGCGTAAAGTACTGTTGACCAGTATAATAACATCAATATTATTTTACAGTGTCCCAGTTTGTGCGGGGTCTCTGGACACTGCGATAAAGAACAACAGGATGTTAGCTGTGCAGAGGTTGCCTGCCTCAGGGATTATTCCGCATACAGAACAGTTTTCCGGGATGCGGCTGAGATTTTTGTGAGTCAGATGCCAATCGATTTACTTTCTGGTGTGAGAAAAAAGCCTGGGACGTGAACAGGTCACCCAAGACCGGTGCCATAAGCCTTCGCAGGTCAGGGCAGAGACGCGGAAAAAAGACGCTGGACTCACCGACTAATCAGCGAAATAGTCCAATGGGTATCTAGGAGGTATGGCGACATTAACTACGCCCTGCGACATTTTTTATCAGGACATGGAAGGATCAGAACATACTGGACTGGATCATTCAAATCTCTTTCCCAGTTGCGAGGACATCGAGGAAACGACGTACCATGTGTTTTTTAAATACCCGAGGTTCATTTCAGAGAGGAAGACACTGGTGGAGGACACTGGAGATTGCTCTCGCCTGAGGAACTCGAAGTGATAATGGTAACTTCGGTTGAGCTGACAAGCAGTAATGGAGTAGGTTAGTGCTGTAATATCGAAACTAGGAAAGGCACTAGGAAAGGAAGAGCAAAGTTGATGCTTTGACACTAAGGTCTGGGGACAGGCTGCCTGCGGAGCTCTTGGAGGGTCCCAGCCATTGGGCCCCTCCAAGATCCATTGTTATCAGCCATTGGGATCGTTCTGGAATGATAAAGGGGCAGCACTCCTGGTAATGACATTTCCAGTGATGGCAGCCATAGATAGTCATTTAACTAAGAGAAAGCCGCTCCTCTCCCGAAGTAATGTATTGCGACACTTCCGGGAAGGCTGATGGCGGGGTGGTGGTTTAGTTAGTTCATATACGCACAAAGTAACATCAATCGAAACCTGTTGCGAGTATGACACACTCTATCGCAGTGTCCGTAACAGGATTCCACACCACAATTAAAAAAAAAATACTACTTCATGTCTTAAACCGTCCAATCTTAAATGGCTAATTACAACGAAGAAAGAAAATAGAAAATCATATACAAGAAAATAATCTTTACAGTCTACAATAGTGTTTAATAAGATTCATTCTAATAAACTGATAATAATATTGTAAAATAAATTAGGAAAGCTTAAATATCTTCTTATCATGTATGGGAAATGAAATAGAAGCTGACCTGGGAAATGACTGGTTAAAAGGATGCTTTGTGGAAGGAATTCATTCCGGATATTTATCTTTCTCCTATTTTATTTAGTTAATATCTTAAGATAGTGTAAGAGACTAATAGAGCAAGTAACCTCATTATAATTTTACCTTAGAAACAAAGTGGAATATTTTCGCTTAATTATTATACGTAGATGTATAAGTTGTAACTTTGTGGTAGAAATAACTTAGCAAGAGAATATAAAGTTTATTTTAGTTCCTTAAGGTATCAAGTAATACAATTTCATATTCTAGAATGTAAACTTATTTTCTGACATAAAAAATCAAAAATATTTTTAAAATCGATGAATATTTCAACTCTATTATTTGCATTTGTGTAACTCAGTATCATCCGTAATATTTAAAATTTGTATTTAAATCAATATCTAGAAATAGGAGTAACTGTTTAAAATAACAGAAATAAATAAACTCAACTGAGAAGTTGTGAACTTTATTAGAACCATTAGATTCTCAGATTCACTCTTTCTCTCTATATATTTATAGACACATGTATATATTTTTTTATTTTTGTGAATGTGTATATGTATATGTTGAGGTATGTAAAACCTCGTCGCTAAAAATAGACATTTTTTAAATAAAATTTTTACACAGGTTTTAGACAAATAAAACCGTCATTAAAATACTAAAAGACTAAGAAAAAATAATAACACTAAAAGAAAAAAATAGTTAAAAATCTTATATAAAGTGGAAGAGAGTTTTTGTTTGATGAACAAAAAAACTACTCGATCAATCCCAACAAAATTTTACCCATGTTCCTTGGCATAATTGAGAAAATCTTTAGATATATTTCATCTCGAAAAAAGTATATATATATATATATATATATATATATATGTAGTAGCGGAGATTTGTCGGTTGAATCAATTCAATAATGAATTGAATTGATATACTGTGAACTGTGAATCTTTATCACTGTGTGAGCTGCGTTTGAATTGAATGATTTAAATCAATCGAATGAATAATGTTACAAAAATAACAGAATTAAATGAACGTTAAAAAAAATAATAATAAATAAATTTAAAAAAATGTCTGTTTAACAAGAATGGGCTTCCCGTGGAGACTGCGTGTGAGGCAAGAATGGTGAAGTACTCGAGCACCTCGTGGGAGGCCAGAGCAATCATCCCCATCAACTGGTAACAAACGGCCCCTGGGGCGCTGTTTTGGGAAATGCAATGGGGTGCTCTTATAATATCTCTGCAAACAATCGTCCGATTTAAAAAATTTAAACGGGATATTTGTTAGTAGAGTGAAGAATAACTTTTGCATGCTCTCGATCTAACTGATCACGATTATTCGGAAATGTGTGTGTGTGTGTGTGTGTGTGTATACACACATAAAGTTTGTCTGTTTGTTTGTTATCGCATCACGCGATAATCAACCGTCCAATTACTATCAAATTTACAGGATATATTTCTCTTATCCCAGGGAAGGTTTTAAGCCATCGACTGAGGCTCTAGCTTCGCTCCATCTACGGTTAAGATTCATTACTTCGTCGTCAAAGGTGTGTGTACTTTAGTTACCATAGTTACTATTATTCTATCTTTTGCAATTTAGTTTATTTTTCAGGTATGTATAAAAAGCCTGAATACTATATTTATTATTTTCACAACCATGAGGATAACGTACAGTGCGGGGATCCAGAAGGTGAAGCTTACTGGACAGATGGGAATGGCGACCGAAGCAAGCTTTGTGGATGTCCAGAGCGCCGGTCCCCCAGGAAACTGAAAATGGTGAGCGAAGCGAGCTCTGTGACCAAAGGATAAATTCTTTGGCTTCGGAAGGTCCCGAGGAGCTCGTAAGTTGGCTCAGAGATTTATCTGTTCTGCCTGAGCCGCGAGGGTCCAGGTTCTGGCTAGGCGGAAGAAAACATTCGGCTAGTAATATATAAAACATAAATTTTCATCATTAGACAGAAATATTTTACATATTAAACAGAAATAGAAGCACAAAGGATAGATAATATCTGTTTTCAATTATAATAATAATTATAATTCAATTATATAAGATAATTCAATAATAAAAGATTCAATTATATAAGATAGATAATTCAATTTTTCAATAAGTAAATCCTACAATTTTAAATCATAAGGGAAATTATTTTACTTTTTTCTCAGGGCTTCCATCTACAAGTAAACACACATACAATACTTGGAATATCAGAATGACTTTACGCTGAGTTCCACTATGTTGTAGCAATCCAATAAAAATATAATACTAAAAATATAATACTACAAAGTTATGAAAGAAACAAACAAATTAAGAAATCTTAATATCGTGTATCTGACCATGCCATATTTTGTTTAATAAAATCTTCCACTGACGATATTACATAAAGAAATTTATAACGGTACCATTAATAATTCTCAACCTGGGAGTCGTGGTGATATGAAAGGGGGGTCGCCAAATTAGCTTACAACTTTAAACGTAAACAATAATGAAATCATTTCATGAGAAAAAATATATATTTTTTTTAAGGATTTTGAGGTCACAGTGGACCACTTCAGCTCTGGTTCCTCATTTCTTTTCCTTTTTTTTCTTGATTGCTTCCCAATACTTCTTCACTGTATCAGATATTGCTTTTCTGAGTTCTGCTGAACAAACCCTTGTTGTTTTCTTTCTTTAATTTTAAATCTGGAGTTTGCTTCTTTTAATATTTTTATATTGTCAGTTTTGTTTCGTAAATCTTCTATTGTGATTTCTAGTTCTTGCATATCTTGTTTAATTTCGGTTATCAGTGTTTTGGACATTTTCCAGTATTTCTCGACCAGTTTCCTGACGAGCCTGTTCGGTTCTGTTCGTATTGTTGTCCAAAGAAGGAATTCTTTTTCTTTCTAAAGTAGTCTAGAGCTGGTTCTACGTCTTTATGTACCTCTTGGTTAGGTATGATATCATTTATTATAAATATTTTAGTTGCATCTAAGTAAACATGTTTTTGCTTCTCCACACCAATTAAAATACTGACCATATCAATTGCAGCAGTCGGTATGAGGTTTTCTGCGATTATTTGGGGTTTTGACATTTTAGCTATTCTTAATGCTTCGAGATAAGATGCTTCAAGTGAACTTTTATCAGTATGGCTTGATTTCTCAAAGTATGTAATTTTCTTTTGAAAAGTTCCAAGGATTTTCTTTTATGAACCGGATGTCTAGTTCCAAGTGTCTAATCAATTTTGATGGCTTCATGCCTTCGTCGGAGAGGGCGTGAAAACAAATAATGCACTATGGCTTTCCATCCAGTGAGGTAAAACCATAATTTAAATAACTGTCATTGTACATATTGTCTTTTTCCAATCGGTTCACTGGATGTAGATGTCTCACTTCGTTTTTTTTACAAATTTATCCATTTTGCATAAGAAAATAAAAACAGTTACACTATTTTAATTGCACACTAAAAAACTGAAACCTCAATTATTATTTTCAATGAATTTAGGCTTTTAAAAATTTAAATAAAGGAACCAGACTCAAAGCTTCGCATTTGAAGCAAACTGACGTTCTGCAATTTTTATGTCTCTTTCATGTTGCTTCTTTCTACCCGTCGCTATCAACGCAGCTAAATAGTTTTAACTAGGTTTCTTTGGGTTGGGGTTAGGAGTGGTGAAATATTCATTATTATCTTCTTTTTTTTACTTTTTCGGAGTTGTGGAGTTAAAAAGGTTGAGAATCACTGTTCTATAAAAAGGGCTTTTGATCTAACAACGAAAAAGAACCTCCTTAGAAAAAAATTTATAGCTGTTTTTTAATTTTTAAAAAGCCAGTACAGGAAAATTACAAAAATAATTTTGTAAATTATTCCGAATATTTTATTAACTATTAATACTCGTATTTATAATTTTAGTAGAAAAATTGATTGTGATTTTTATAGGTTCTAATAGTGCAAAATTCAAAACTAATATATAAATTATTATAATGTAACTTAATTAGATTTATATTAAAGAATTTAATTTAAATACAATAAAGAAAAAAGGATATAAATAACTAATTATTTTGAATAAAAGTTAATTAAATAAAATTATATAAAATTCTCCCCTAAGGAATAATAATTATTTTCTGTCTTTGAGAAAGCAGGATACTAATTAAAGATATATTGATCTTAAAATGAGAGCAATAAAAAGTAAACTGGAAATATACAGGTTTTTACTTCACAGGATTTTTAGTAAAAGTAAAAATAAGTAGACCGAAAAATGTCTAAAAATGAGTTTAATTTTATTCTTAAATAATTAAAATCATATCGTTTAGAATGCATGTGTGCGCGCGTGCTACTAATACAAAAAATTTCGTAATTTTTTACGTACAAAAATCTAAAGATATAAAATTAAATTAAAATTAGCATAAATAAAATTGTAAAATAAATTGAAAATAATTTCTTATCTTGTCTTAAATCATGATCAAAATCAATGCTACGAGTATTTTAATATCAAAAAAGAAAATATTGTTCTTCAATAGTTCCTGATTATAAATAAAATATAATTTATCTTAAAATATCATCATCGATTTTTACTACTGAAGGGAAAGTTTTAGGTTGCAGCTTTCAGATTGTGTCTGAAAGGTTGAAGAAATTTGGAAGTCGTATTCTTTCTGAATATTGTACCTGGTAACCTGCGAGTTAAATATTATTTCACTGAATTCTGCCTTTTGGGTTATTCAAATCAATCAACCCAAGAATCTAATTTTTCATATTTTTTCTGATTCAGATTAGTCTAAAACATGATTACACATGATCGATATATAATTCTATAGTTAGAATTACAGATTAAATAAACGTATTTATAATCAGTTATCTAAACACTTTCCTAGTTAATCTTTTATTTCTTTCTTTTTCCTGTTTACCCTCCGGTAACTACCGTTTAGATAATTCTTCGGAGGATGAATGAGGATGATATGTATGAGTGTAGTAAATGAAGTGTAGTCTTGTACATTCTTAGTTCGACCATTCCTGAGATGTGTGGTTAATTGAAACCCAACCAGCAAAGAACACCAGTATCCACGATCTAGTATTCAAATCCATGTAAAAATATCTGGCTTTACTAGGACTTGAACGCTGTAACTCTCGACTAATCAGCTGATTTGAGAAGACGCTTTAACCACTAGCCAACCCGGTGGGTTTCCTAGTTAATCTAATACACATAATTCATACGTCAAAAATAAATATGCTCTCAAATTCAACCAGAACTTATTTTATTTATTTATTTTTTTATGTATGTTTATTTTTGTCTGTTTAAATCATAGACTTTACCAAATATGTCTATTCCAATGATTCTTTTTTTATTTTTATCAGAAAGTTGTTCTGGAGGTTCCGTTGTAAGTCTCTTCAAGTCAACTTAAATCAAAGCTTTTTTAAATGGGCTACTAAAATATCAGGTAAAAAATTGGTGCTTAGGTACATTATTGTGATGAAAGAGCATTTTCTTTTTGTCCAGATGTGGACATTCAGCCTGAACAGTACCCTTTAATAGGTTTAGTAATGAAGCATAATTTCTTCCACGATGGTCGTGCATTTTTTCAAATAGATAATTAGCACTACACCATGAGAATTTAAACCATAGCCTTGACGTTTGCTGTAAGTGGAACCGTTTTCGTTTTCTCTTTGATGTATATGATGAAACCATCTTTGAGCTGCTGTTTGAAGTCAAAGAAATGCAGCGGAATTGCATTTAAATAAGCCTAATCATCCTTGAGAAGTGTTCAGTCGAATGTGTTTTTGGTCGAATGTTAATAAAAAAGGCGGCAACCAACGAGCAGAAAGTTTTTTAATACCCAAAACATCACTTAAAATGCAGTGAACACTGTGTATCGAGATGTTTCAATCGTTAACAAACTCGCGTAGCTTTAGTAGGCGATCATTTAATACGTCATTATGGGTTTTTGTGACGGTCGTAGCCATGTTTGGACGTCCCGAACCTTCATAATCATTACGTGTCTCTCTATATGACGTTTCTTTGAATTATTCCTTTTATTCTTATCAAATTTACTTTTCTCGTCTTGGCTTTTCTTGGAAACGGCCGTTTTTTATGGGCAGCGTTTTGTTCTGTTACAATAATATTAAATGAGAATAAATTACAAAAATGGTAAAATAAAATAAAGTTTAAAAAGTTTATAAGCGGCTTAAAACAGCAATGAATTTTAAGAGCTTATACTTTTAAAATTAGAGTTCTTCAAGACCCCGCTGAATGATAGATTAGTCAATTGTTTGAATTTGTTTTTAATTTAGCATCAATTTCAAAACTCGAAATTAAAAAAAAAAAACTGGAAAAGTATAATTTTTTTTAAGTTCTTGGTCGTTTTTTGAGGTCCGGTTTCATTTAACTATTTTTATAATATTTCTGATTTTGTTCTGAAATGCAGCTACAGTTTTTTATAGAATATTTTTTTTATTTATTCACCTTATGAATACTTAAATGTACAAAGTTGGTATCAGTACCCCAATGATTTCATATACGAGTATACGTTTTTGAACTTTTGCTTCATTAAAAATAAATCATTTTTTTTTAAAGACAATAGCAACTAGAATTCTCAGATATTATTACTGGTAATAATAATTATCCCAGAATAGAACTTTTTATTTTAGATTTTGGACAATTACTTAGGTAAAATTACAGTAATTATTCCTAAAAGAAGGAATTTAAAATTACTTTTAAGAATTAAATTATTTACAAGAAATTACTAAGAGGTATTAACCAAAAGTAACAAGAAACCAGTTAATAATTGAAGAAATACTGATTATGAAAATTATAATAAAAAAAATGGACCTTAAAGAAAGAGTTTAGTGGACAGAAGGTGATCATTAAATAGATGAGTAAATGTTGACATTTCCTATAAAGATATCTACTTAATTTTACTTCCCTTCTGTCAAATTTTAGTAAAAAAAAGTAATTTTATAGTAAAAACGCATTAAAACTCATAATAAAATAATCTTAATTGTTTTAAAAATACAGCAATTTGATAAAAATATATCATTATTTCGTTATTGAGAATTTTACGAAATTAAAATAGGTTTTAATTTCGACAACTTATATGATTTGTGTTATTGACATTAGTAATTCAATTTCGTATCACTAGAATATGATGAGTAGATTTATGTGAATCTATACAAATGTATGTATGTCAGATATATAGAGATTTATGTAAAATTTTGACACTACAGAAACTTAATAAATACCACCAACAGAAAACCGAACTTTTAAAGGTTGGTGTATTAATTTAAGCAGTTTTTTCATGTGTAATTAATATGACCATAAGTTATATAGAGTGGAAGTGTAAAAAATATACTTAAGAAATTTAAAATACTTAATTTTAGACTTCTAATAGTAAAATTATAAGGTCAGGGTTTACCCTGACCTATTAGAATGTCTGTTGAAAACGAAATAGAATTTATTATTTTTCAAAATAAATATAAGTTTTGCTTTATGGTAAAGAAGAATAGGTTTGAGAGTAAAACATAAATCTTGTATGTATACATTACGTAAGGTTGACTTTCATCTTTTCAGCAACGACACATAGATTCAATCAGGTGGAAATGGTTTTGTAAAATACGTGATATCTATTCTGGAAAATGGAATAGACTTATTTTATCGCAGTATCGTCCCTATAAGTAGCTACCAATATATTGGGAGTTACAGAAATGTCACCTGTAAAGATGTTATACTTTATAGAGAGAATATGAAACACTGCGTTGCACTGCCGAATTCCTTTATTTTTTATTTAAAAAAATCTCTCTCAATTTTCCCCATTCATTGATGTTTATCAAACTCAAAAAAATTGCAAACGCTTATATCTTTAACTAAACACTTCTAAAATACATAAAAATATATACATCCCATTTTGCTCTTCGGTCGCTACGATAGTTTGATCCAAATGCCAAAATGTTTTTTTCTTAATCGTTTTCAGCTATTTTCAACAAGTGTTAATATTTCTATAGATTTAATACGCGTATTTAAATTTGTCTATCTTCCTTAATTTAATACGATATTCCTAAACTTTTTTTTTAATTTTATGACAATTAACACAAATTTAGTATATGATAATTTGAAATATTGTGTGTTGTAATGTTGCGTAAAACCTTTTTAGCATATGAAAAGTGTCAACCCTTCGCGCATTCATCTGCCAACTATTTACCCGATACTTATTTTTCATATTTTCTAAGCTTTTTTTATATTTTCTTTCATTGTTTTGTTAGAGACGTGATGTTAACGAAATTTAAAGATATCAATAAGTATGTTAACAGCATAAGAGTTACCGGTCTCTTTAAGATTAGTGAATATATGGAAGTTTAACTGTACAGGTTTAAAATACTCCAGTGAGTAAAACTGCGTGATTTCATCATGACGTTATAAAAATTATGCACCTGAAACTTAGATAAAATAAAGAATATAATAATGAGTTATTTGTTTAGACTTAATGGATAGGTACAGCGGAATAAAAATAAATATAATTTCATCGTATTTTATATTTGAACAATATGTTTCTACCAATCTTTACAGAAGTTAATTTTTATAATTAATTTAAAATATAGGCTTTATATATTTTGCTATAAGAAATTGCAAAAGTCAATTAAAAACCCAAAAGAAGCAAAGAGCGATAAAAATACACCTTTTGTTAAAGTAAAGCTTTATTTGAATGGTATTTTAGATTTTTTAAGTAGTCTAATACTTTTTTTTTTTAGATTGCCTAGTGTGGATGTAAGTAGTTTAGATAGTTGTACATCTGGAAATTCGACGTTCGAATTATCGGGAGTTGCACCGTATTTTGAAAGAATTAAGTACCGTAATATGAGGTGATTAAAAGAAAATTAAAAAAATAAATTAGCCTATACGAATTACAATATTATTTAGCCACGGGCAATGAATCAATTGAAATTTTACTAGAATACGTTTGTCTCCAAAATCGTATGACAAAGCTGTATTAGAGAGTTAATTGTCAGAAAGTGACTAACTGCCATTCTACAATATTTAGCTGCTGGAAACCGTATTGAAGCCTCAGCTTCTGTTGTGTTTGACGAACAAATACAGAATTCAACCGTTCACACGCGGATCTGTCCAACTCGTTATTCGTGCCTGTCAGTCTTCGTAAAGGACAGCAGGCAGGACAATTCGGCGATCACCGCAGATACATCCTGCAAACAGATCCACTATGCAATTCTACACATGAATGTACCCTTAAAATGTAGAGTATTAAATAACGTTTTAATTTTATCTAAGAGCAAATAAACAATCTTTTCCTGTTTATTGGATATTATCTATGCTCAGTATTACTTTCAAAATAAAAACCAAATGTCAAGTGGAGGAGAGAATTAATTACAAATCGATTACGAGAATATCAAACATCATCGTTCAATAATGACGGGATCGTTGAACGTTACATAATGCATTATCAGTGGCCGTCATTCTTAACATTTATAGATTTTTTATAAACTGTTATTAATTTTCTATTAATCCATTATAAAATGGAAAATGTAACAGAAAGAAATTATCTTGTCAACAAAACAAAACAAAATTTTGTCTGTAACAAAATTTAAATTGTTATTGATTTTGTAGATGTAATTTTTGGTGCATTTTTAAGACTTTGTTAAATATACTCAAGATCGTTTATAACAAATTTTCCTATTTATTATTAATAGTAAATTTTTTATGCACCAAAATCATGATTCTATTTCGTTTACATTCTGTTTAAACACCTAAACATTACAGAAAATTACAAACGATTTTCGCTTAATATAATTGTAGTATAGTTATTGTAGTTAATAAAAAAGGTAAAATTAATGTGTATATTTTTTATACACATTATAAATCGAATGAATAATGATATAATCTATAACAACTCGATTGTTTGTCTTTTTACAAATGACACGGATTTACACGGATTTTTTACAAGGATACGGATTTTTAAAAATGAGGTATCATTTTTTTCCAAATAAACTGCTTAATAAATTTTGTAAATTAGTAAAAATTTAATCAAAAAAATAACTACAAAGATATTGAAGATTAAAAAATTAAGATGGCCGCTATTTTGAAATTTTTGGAGGTGACGTTTTCAAAGTTTTTTATTTCGTAGAACTAGACACTAGTCTTTTATTTGCCAAATTTAACTAAAGAAGGTTTACCCGTGCCTGAGAAATCATTTTTTTGTTGAAAATCACAAAAAGGCGTCCAGAAGAAAAACAAAGCAAAATATGACTTCTGACGATAAAAACTTTTCTGCTCATTTCGGTATCCTGAATCACTGCTTGATCGTGCTGAATCAGTGTATATAGCACGGCGAATACGAACACTCCGTGTATATAGTAGTGGAGATTTTTCGGTTGAAGCAAAAACTTAAATAAATTGAATTAATGAACTGTGAACTGTGAGTCTCTAACATTGTGTGAGCTTGATTTTGACTGAATTATTCGAATCAGTCTCGTACAAAGACGAAAGTTGTTTATACTCGCAAACCAACCAGCCGATTGGTTTCAAATTCCCTGGATACATTCGTGTTATTCCAGCGAAGGTTTTAAACCGTAGATCCAACCCCTAGCCTACTTGGAAGAGAAGTTGTCAACTAAAGATATTCAATTCAAACATGAGAAATCAATTTTCTGGTAAGGTGGATTTTCATTTTTTAATAATTTATTAAAGATATTCATTAAAGAAAAAGAAATTAAAAATTAAATTAATTTCTGCCACCATGGCAACAAAAATATGTTGTGAAGTTTTCTTAGTCAGAGGTCTGTGTACTTCATTTACCTTATTTATTACTATCCTGCCTTTTATAATTTAATCTCTTTTTTCAGATTTCTATAGAGCCTGAATACTTTAATTTTTATTTATCAGTATTTTTCTAACAACAATGATGGTGGCGAACACTGCGGGGGTCTTGGCTAACGGTTGCTCGCTTTGCTCACCCGACCGGCTAGTAATTTTCTATTACCATACATTTCAAGGGAATTTCTACGCAGATTTAACTTGAATTTTTAGTTCATTTCATATGAAGAAAATATGTTTTTTTAAATAAAAATAAGAAAATTATAAAACAAATGAGCATAATTAAAAAAACATTTTTTTATGTAACTGCTGAACTTCTAGCCATTATTTTAATAAAGCATTACATTAGCAGCTAATAAATGTAATGAATATAGTATACTTATTACTATTTTAAATAAATAACAGTAGTATTATTCAATTCTACTAAATATGTTAAAAAAAACCTTTAAAATTTAAGCAACGGTTTTTGGACGATTTCTTGCGTGTTCCTCAATAATATATGCAATTATACCGATTTCGAATCCCGTCAGGCATGGCATTTATACATGCTACTTGTCATTCATCTCATCCTCTGAAGCAATACCTAACGGTGGTCTCGGAGGTTAAAAAAAACAATACGCAAAAGGAAACCCACGAGCAAAATTACAAAAATGTTGTAGATAAAAGTTTTTTATTTTAAATTCCATTTGTTTTAACTCTCTTTACATACGACATACCGACAAGGAATAAAAATGTTTGACCTAAAGGTAAGTCGGAGACTTTTTTTAAAGTTTAAAACGTTCAATACGAATTTTTTTTAAATTTTATTTTGAATCTCGATTGATATTTTTTATGCATTCATAATAAGTAAATATAAAACATTTTCAGTGAAAATTCAACATTGAGAATCAGTATCTCCCAATTAATTCTATTTATTACCTTTTTGTAATTTTTTTTCTATGTATATCCACTCATGTCAGATGACGAAAAATATTTTTTTAAGTTTTAAAATATTATATGGGTTGAATTTTTATAATTTTTTTAAACATTTCCTGAGCGAATAATTTCCCCAAAAAAATTCCCTTTAAATGTCTGAAAATTTAAAGATATTAAGACGTTTTAAATTAGTTTTAATAAAAATTAAATTGTATGTATGAATAATTTTTTTTTTTTTTAATTAATTACTCGTTCTATTTTACGTATTTAATGGATTAGTTTCTTCAGTTTTATAGTAAACGCAATAATGTCATGAAAAAATGAATTCTTACAATCAATATACTAGTGCCAGCAGTATACTACAGCAATATACTAATACGTACTTTCTTAGTGTTATTATTTATTTCTTAATTCAGATAAAAAAAAATGTGGCTTTGTAATTGAGACTCAATAATTATTCTGGTGTTTTTAATCGTATATATTTTTTAAAAGAGGTTTCAATTTTATTCATAACAAAATACGGAGTACGTGAAAAATAAGCGGAATTGTTAAAAATAAAATTTCTTTACTTTCTCTAAATTTTATCTACTCAGATTACTAAATTTTTACTGAGATTTTATCTCCGTACTATGTGTGCAGTTGTCAAAATGTATTTTCCACTTCTGGGAACGATTTTGAAATTCTGAGGAAGAAAATTGATCGAGAGCTGAGAAATTTATATTTGGCTTCCTCCACGATACAAAAACGTTTTCTTTTGATTTATTTTTTCATATAAAGGAAAAAGAAAAAGTCACACAGATCCAGCGAATAAGAAGGGTGAGAGATAACGGTTAACTTGATTTTTTACAATTTCTTTTTGACGCAAGGACGGTATGGGTGAGGGTTTTATCGTGGTGCAGAAACCAATCATTCTTCTGCTTCACCGACCGTTTTTGTCGTTCCACACTTTCACGTAATCTTCTCATCACATCCGGATGAAAATGCTAATATACTGTCCGTCCAGACGAAACAACTTTATTGAACAATCCCGTTCCCATCAAAAAAGGAGACCAATATAATTTTTATGTTTGTTCGAACTTGGCGTGCTTTTTTCATCTCGGCGATCTTTACAGGTTATGACCCGAGAAATTAAACAACAGTTATTTTTAACACATTAGATGATGGTTTCCTTTTTTGATGTGATCGGAATTTAGTGCAAGAAATCCGGTATCTAAACATGGGTAGGCAGCAAATTTTTTTCACCATGTAAAAGTGTCAAACTTGAATTTAATTTGAGTTTTCGGTGTGGGAGCGTTCCCATTCGGCCACCATCTTAAAAATATGGGTTTAATAGTTTTTTCTTTTATATTGAAAATTATAACTCCCAAAAAAAGTTTTGTAGAGTTTAAAAATGTTTGTAGAGTTTTTTTTTGTAGATAATAATAATAATATATACAACTTTTATCAACTTTTTTTTAACTTTTATAATAAAAAAGTTATAAACAAAAATAAATTTAAATTACCGGATGAATGCTTTTAAAGTGTAATAACTTTTTTCTATTTATCTTATGAAATATTTATATCAGAGGTTTTTTATAGACTTTTTTAACGAATAATTTGATCTACTAATGTTTATAATTTTCTTTATTTATTGAGGTGTTTTAGCACCTTAAAGCGAAGCAGCTATAGTGTCAATGAGGTACATAAATGAATAAAAAAAATGTTATATTTATTTTACATATTCTTTCACTTGATGTTATTGTTTTAATATTTCCACTGGAAATCTGTAATTAAAAAGTTTATTATTTTCACTGAGAATGTCAGTGCGAGTACTGAGTTTTATTAAAATATCTCTGTACGCTCATTAAATATGAATTTACATTGAAAAAAGAAGTAAAATGGCTGACAAAAGTGTTTCCGAACTTATGATTAAACTCTGATTAATAAAAAAATAATTATTATATTTAATCATGTAAAACTATAATTTTTTTAAAGGAAAATTCAAACCAGATTTATTAAATCTAATCTTTTTAAATTCTTACAACACCATTAGTTGTTAAAGCTGCCATCTTTAATAAGTCTGAAAAAATATCGGCCACTTTATTGACTTATTTAACCATTTTTAATTCCAGTGTAACATAGTATTTACCGCTGAACATTTTGAAATCAAAATATTAAAAATTATTTAATTCTAATAACGTTCTTAATCAGCTAATTCATCTGTGATTAGATTTTGTCTCTAATTTTAATTTCGCGTACTTCCCGTCTGAATGAAAAACAAAATCTTAGTTAAATCACCCGTTAGATTTCAACAAAAAAAAATTAACAACATGTATTACTCATTTGGATGACTTTGATGAAGCAAGGAGAAACATTTTTAAGAAATTTAAAATAACAAAATTTGTATTAATTATTTTTTTTTTAAATTACTGTTTAATTTTGAAAAATAAAAAGATTTCATAACAGAAATTAAACTAAATTTAAAACTTAAGTATGGTACTCTTGGAATAAACATACCTATTTTACTTTCAAGAGCCTTGAGAGAATAATGTTAGACAATAACCACTTCATGTTAACCATAACCACTAAAACTACTTCAGGTTTCCGTGGTTACCCATTCGTTAAGAACATAGTTACATATACCAAGCTCTTTGTAAACAAATTTAAACTCTAGTTTTTTTTTTTTAATGTGTTCTTTTTAAAGTTGCGTAACCTTGATCATTTTAATAAAAAATTAAATTGACAAAACGCTTTTTATCTATTTACTATTTTCTAAAAGATAAGTTATTGGATATTTAATTAACAAAAATATACTGTTTATTAAAATTAATAGTTAATACAATGAAATAATGTTTTACTTTATTTAAAACTATATATTATTAATTTTATTCACTGTAACTGAACATTAAGATATTGGATAACTGTCAAGATGAAAACTGTGTTTATGACAGGTAGTCAAAATACCAGTTATTTCTTATTATATTTTTCGTTTAATGACACATTTAAGAAACCTTTATAAATGGAGTATAATATAAGCGAAATCTCAATTAAAAGACTTTAAAAATAAAGTATTAATAATACAGCTAATTCGTTTTTCATGTTTACTTTTTATAATTTTTTTAATGTGTTATTTTTTTATAAAAAATTTGGAATAAGTATATAAACATAATTTTTTTTATAAAAAAATAAAATTATTAACAAAGAAAACATTGAACCACTTTGTAAATAAAATATGGAACTAAAATGATTTGCAGATACTTCTAAAGATTAAAAAAACAAATCAATAACCGCAGAAGATATTAAAAATAAAGAAAAAACTAAGAAAAATTATCAAAAACGAGAAAAGAAAACAAAATGGACATATGAAAGAAAAGAAAAACACTCAGAAAGATTGAAAAAACTGTGGGAAAGCTTAAATTAAAAAGAAAGAAAGGTAAATGAAAGTTGGTACGTGATCTTAATCTTTCAAAATTGAAAAAAAACATTTTTTCTATCAATATTTTTAAAATCATTCCTCTCGAAAGATTGAACATTTTATTACCATTATTATTCCTCAAGTTTACCAATTTGACGATTAACACGAAATAAAATTTAAAAAAGTTAGTTTCAGTTATCTTATACATTCGAATGTTACGAATTAATTTTTTGGGGAGGGCAATTTTCCGAAACTTTGTCGTGCTGATATGAAACAGTAAATTCGATTCAGTTAACAAAAGGCCAATCCAAACGTCACTTACTGCAGTAAGAGAGAAAGTGGCTGAGAAACGTGTATCATTTGAAACTAAATAGTCATTTTTGTGAATGACTGCACTTTTAATTTGATTGTTTACTTTATAGTAATTAGCATATGGAACTATAACTGGAAAAGAGTTTTTTTTTGCTTGATGATATTGCCACATAAGCTTGTGCGTGGTACGTGAAAATGGGATTTGAAGCGTATAAAAAACGCCATGCCTGAGCGGGATTTGAACCCGGGACCACCAGATAAAAGACCGAGACGCTACCACTCGCGCCACAGAGGCCGGCGCGATTGGTTTTTACTTCCTTGTACGAAGTAAAGGAAGTATTATGAACGTGAAATATGTTGGTTTTCAGATTTCAACAGAAATATCCATTTTGACCTTCCTGAATCCATTTTGATTAGTTTCGGCTCTCGCCGAAACTAATCAAAATGTATCAGTACCTACGTACGTAAGTATCTCACATAACTCAAAAACAATTTGCCGTAAAATATTGAAATTTTGGATTTAGGTCTGTTGTAACATCTAGCTGTCCACCTCCCCTATTAACTGCAATCGAATGAACCAAAAGTGTCCAAAAAAGCCCAAAATCCCAAAAAATTTGATTTTTGGACTTTTTCTTAACTGCAGTAATAAGCCCTCATTGAGAGTTTTTCAACGATATATCATAAGTAGTACTTATTTTCATTGGTTCCAGAGTTATAGCCAAATAAAATTTTAATTAATGAAATATTTGGTTCTTATAAGGGGAAGTCATATCGGTTCGAATCAGACACCATATCCTTTTTTTTAACTGTTTTTTTTAATTTAAATATATTGATTTATTAATTATTATTAACCTCTGATTGTAAAAAAAAAATTTACCATAAATAATAATTCAATAAAAAAAATATGAAAAAATATCAGAAGTTATTATTGAAATAAAATTTTATGTACTTTTATTTAAAAAAAAAAAGTGTGTATATAATTTAATAGGCGTACAAGGAAGTCATGCGGTGTCCACATCAGATTTTTTCCAAAAACTATATGAAAATATTTTGCACGAGCTAAAAAATTTGCAAAACTATTTTTGTTATTGTACAAAATGAACATATTCAAATTTTTGAGATGTAGATCCATTTTTGAAATATCCAACTTTTTTTTCAACTTTTTATTTTTAATTTAGACCTTTGTCTAAATTAAAAATACTAACGTTCCATTTGAAAGAGGTATATTTTTTACAATTTTAGAATTAAAAAAAAAATTTAAAGGAGCTGTTTCTGGTGATTTTTAAAAGATGTGATTTTACAAACTCTCCCTAAATATTGTTTGTTATCTTGTACGTAAAGAATATCACTATGAATAAACCATACATTTAAAGGGAAGAACTTTATTGATGTTGACTATATCATATATTTTTTTTTACTAAAAGGATTATCCCAATTGACTAATGTACGTTGGTTTTACATTCCTTTAAGAATCTAACTAAACTGTTATATAATTAAATAGATATTTTACATGCCAGATAAGTCTGGGATAGACTTGGAACTTTCCCTGGTAATACCTGAGCTTGTTAGCCAAGTTGTTTAATACCTGGATCAAAAGTAATTTGTTTCTGTTAATGTTCGAGTTATCGATGTTCGAATCGAGGATTTGAGTGATGATGTGGAGAGTAATGTATGTGAACATTGAATATATTTTTTCAATGTTCTTTCGTAATTGTCCATTATATTTTAACAGATAAATAATTTTAGATAATTTAAAAACGCGTGTGTTTATTTAAATAGAGACATAAAAAGTGGCGACGAGGATGGGATAGAAAAACCTTTAATAGCAATTAGCATAAGTGTTGGCGTCCCGAGGTTTGTTTGCATGTTCAAACTTTTCAACATATCTGCTTAAACCAATCAAATTCAAACTGTTTAATTCATAATTGTAGTGCTGTTTTTTAAGTCTTTTAAGTGTATAAATATTTCGAAAGATAATTTTATCAATATCAACGAACCTCAAAATGAACACCGGAATATTTACCCAGTTTTGCAAATGCAACAACAATTTCAAAAGATGTTACAACAATGCAAAACTAATCAAAATCTCAACCAACTATTCAACATTTTTTCAATAAACGTGGGGGTGTTGTATGCTAATGTTCGAGATATCGATCTAAGCCGACTACCGAATCAAGGATTGGAGTGATGGTGTGGATAGTTTTATCAATATTCTTTTTTAATGTTTCTTTCATAACTGCTGTTATGAAACAATAAATAAATATTGTTCTATAATTTGAAAACGTATGTGTTTAGACCTAACAGTAATAGAGACCTAACAGTTAATCTCTAAAAATCTTGGTCAGGCATAACATTTTTCTCATGCTCCAATTTCTATAACGGACTTCCCGAATTCGGTTGGTGACAAAAAAAGCTGTAAAAATCCTCAAAGGTCCAGAAAAAAGTAAGAAAATGGATGTAAAAAGAAAAAATAATTGATGATAAATCTGTTAACATCCCATTCCCGGCTATTTACATCCCGTTCTCCCGGGCGAGATGAATGCACATTCTTCAAGACGTTATATAGCACAGCTTAGAATGGGTTTTAGTCTCGTTTTACCATCCCATTGTTATAAAATCATCTCTTTTTCAGTATTCATTTCTTTCCCTTATTCTTAATCTCATTTAACTTAGGATATTCGTAGGATTTGGTTCGGGCCTACTGGATAAGTATTAATGATATTAGAACTTGTAAAGTTTATTACTCCTTGATAATTATCCGTTTTGGTAAAATCGTCTTTTCGATAGGCCTGTCCTGCTGGTGTGTTTTCCTATGCGGTCACTTTATATAAAGCGCAAATTATGGCTTATCGGGAACAGCCGAGAATCTTAATCCTTCTTTACATATACTTCTTGTAATTTTTAACAAAAATATGTTGTAACCATATTATTCTCACCACCACAGACTGGAGTCCGGTAGAAGAGTCCAGCAGAGAACCAGCTCGAAGGGCAGCAATAAAAAAAGAAGAAGTTCTAAAATTCTCCTAACCAACTACCCAACTTCCTTTAAAAAGTTACAATTTACTTCAGCCAGCACATGCGACTCCCTCCGGAGAAGGGGGCGCATTGCTTCCTCCCAAAACTAGGGCCCCGGTAGGCGTACTCCTGCTAGCCCAAAAGGCGCCAGCACCGAAAGGACGTCAGCAGACGGACTGAAGGGGAATCACACCGGGAGTACGAGGCTCAAAAGCTAGGTCTCCCACAATTAGCCCCGGTAAATAATTTTCACGTTGGTCCAAAGGATAGGAACGAAAATCACCAAATCCGTCCAAAAATAAAACATGAAAAATTTATAACCGCCACTAAATAACCATCCCAACCTTGACGTTACAACCTTGACGTTACTAGTCGCCACACCACCCCCTTCGTTCCAATCCCTGAGGCTTTACCGGAGGTCGTCTTTAGACCCTCTAACTGATTACATCTCACAGTCATCAGCCAGGCCTCGGATGGGATACCACCGATGTAAATGCCTCAGCAGACATCTGCATCAATAAATATATATCAAATTTCGCCTTCACGTAGGCCTCAAACGAACATCTTTACATCCAACCTAACATGATTCCCTCAATCTAACTAACCGAAACCGCGGAAGCGCGGCTAGTACAGATTTGACAACACCGTTCGTGACTGTGAATGCCTCAGTAAACGAACGAGTTTAAAGTTAAATCAGTGCTACAATCATACCAATCAAAACTGGTTACTAAATAACCAATAACTCGTCCGAAAGATACAGCAGTAAGGGACTGTCCAGGTTCTGCGATCTTTAGGGAGAAATAATAAACTCCCGCCACCCTTGCGTTCCGTTCAGTTTCATATTATCAATTCATTCGTATACAACAGGGGTTAAATACCACACATACGTTTAAACCTGTTCTTTAGAAAAAGTCTTCGATTTTGTAATGGAATATAGAAAAACATCCCCACTACTAGCTTACTTCTACTTCAGAAGAATAATACGTTATCGCCTCTCTTTCCCACAAACAAGCCTACTCGTAAAATACATGGTCATTGAGATTACAACTTTCCTACCATTCGTTTTTTACGATATATGAATATATTTCTACGTTAGTGTTAAAATAGATTTCTAACAAACTGACTAATCGAGTCACTGTTTTTTCGATTGTGGAAACATCAACATAGTTAAAAAAAACTCTAAATAAAAACAAATAAAAGGTATATTGCAATTAGACTTTTTGTCTTGGTTATATTTAATTTTACAACTGTTTCTGTTGGAGATATATACTGTGATAAAATGTTAATGAAATATAATTTTTAATTAACATTTAATTCATTTAATTTCATTTTTAATTAACATTTAATTAACTTATGGATAGTTAAAATCATCTATTAAAAATTTTGTTAACACTGTTATAATCTGTACAAGACAGTATTTATTTAAAATTCAAAGTATTAAATATTTTTTATATTTTAAATATTGTGAAAATAAATATTTTAAACTACCCTCCAATGTCCTGTTTTTACGATACGTAAACAGAAAAACCAATATTTTTAAATATACATCAAAGAACCCTATGATGTGTATTGTCTTTGTTAAGGACTCAATAAACAAAACACAAACATTCGTTTCCAAGTCGAGTTTCATTATTTATTATAAAATTGCAGATTTCTCGATGTTAGTTTTTACTGTTTAGTCTCTTTAGTGGAAATTCGCCTTTCCGTGAGTACCATCAACATGTCGTCCTGTCCTCGCACCAATCCAATCAACGTGCCTTGTACCAGTGCATAAATGTAAGCGATAATGGGAGTGGACCTAGATATTTTTATAAACATCATCTTCAAAACAAATTTCACTGCTTACAGGAATAACTTTTTACATTATTTTGCTACAATTTTATACCTATTATAGATTTCAAAGTAAATAATTTTAAAACTAGGTAGTTTTAATCGACATAGACCGCAATCCGATTTTTTTTTTAATTCCACTTATTAATTAATATTATTTACTGTATATAAAACCGCCATATAATTATTACTGATATAGGTAAAAAAATCTCATGTGATCACCATATGACTTCCTTGTACGTCTTATTAAATTACATATATTTTTTATTACATATTTTTTCTTTTTTTTGTTATTGAATTATTATTTATTGTAATTTTTGTTACAATCAGAGGTTAATAATTATTAATAAATCAATATTTAAATTTTTAAAAAGTTAAAAAAAGGAAATGAAGTCGGATTCGAACCGATGTGTCTTCCCCCTTGTAAGATCCAAATATTTCATTAATTAAAATTTTATTGTGCTATAACTCTGGAACCATTGAAAATAAGTACCACTTGTATGATATATCGTTGAAAAGTTCTCAATGAGGGCTTATTACTGCAATTAAGAATAAGGAATTTTTTGGTCCCGTCGATTGCAATCAAAATGGGAGGTGCACAACTAGATGTTGCAACAGTACTATATCCAAAATTTCAACATTATACGGCTAATCGTTTTAGAGCTATACGAGATACGTACGTGCGTACAGACGCCACGCCGAACCTAGTCAAATTGGTTCAAAGATGGTCAAAATGGATATTTCGGTTGAAATTTAAAAATCGAAATTTTTGCGATTACAATACTTCCTTGTAAGGAAGTAAATATAATTAATTCTATTTAAGCTAAGAGTAAATTATAACAAGATAGTTATATAAATTTTACATTTTGCTTACTTTAAAAATAATATAGGTTATTATAAAACCTTTTTACGTCGATACCCAATACTGATCATTTATTTTAACATTTATGGAAGAGCATGAATAGTAATAGAAATAAAAAATATTAGTATGGTAAGTAAAATTGTTTTTTGTTCTAAATCTGAACTAATTTGAACCAAATCATTAACTATGAATCAAAAAATAAAAAAGAACAAAAAAAATTATTTTTCTTATGTGCATTAGATCTGTAATATTAGAAGGATCTAAGTACCACATACAATACAGAAAAAAAAGTATTTTAGGCTATGAAAAAAAGTTACTTGGGGAACCCCATTACGAGTCGTGTTGAAACTGCAAATGGTCTTCTGCGCAATCATACTAAGTTCTTTCGTAGGAAGGAAGAGTAATCAGTTTAAAAAGAATAACAGAGACATCTGGAAGAAAAATTTAAGACGCAATAATTTCCATCCCTCTTTTATTTTTTTATGGTACAAAAGAATTGTTTACGTTCTATAAGCTCTATTATAATATATAAGCATAAATGATAGAAGTTTAATAGCTTTAACAAGTTGTTTAGCTACACTTAGAATTTAATATCGTGTTTGATATTTTTAACGATGTTTATATGTTAAACAGAATCTCATAACAGAATCTCAATAATTATAATTATTATATTTATTCTTTTTTATAAAATTCTTAAACACCAATTCAAAAAAAAACATAGTAAGTCAGAACCAAATTATATATACCGGGGAAAATGTATAAAATTCTAAAATATATCGACACTATTGTGAGAGTCGTTAAATCGTTTATGACGATACCCACTACTGACCATTTATTTTAATATTTTTGGAGCACGGATAGTAATAGAAATAAAAAGAATAATATTATGGTACGTGAAATTGTTTTTTGTTGTAAATCTGAACTAATTTGAACCGACTATCCGAAATGGAATAGTCGGATTACAGGATATTTGAACGGTACGATATCTTTGGCATTACTTATACATCTGTAATATTATAGACAGTAAATCGATGACTGTATTATGTTGTGGGGAAGACCAGAAAAATGAGAAAAGAATCCTTGTTTAAAAACTCAAAAAAAATGTTTATGTTTATTTTTAAGTTGTATCCAAATCTATGAATTTTTATTGCTTGAGCTTTTTTTTGGAAAAATGAATAAAACAGATTACGAAACACATTGATGAAATTTTTACTGAGGGTTTCCTTTCCGGGTTGTATAAGAACTGAAGCCGTCACAATGTTAATAGTGCAAAAATACTACATATATAAACTAAATAGCTTAAAAGCGCACATATTTAAAAACAATTTTATTTGATACTGTACGTTGTAAGTTTCAAAAGAATTTTAATTTTTTCTTTTAAAACTGTATTTACCCGGCCACCAATATATTTTCTTAAAATCATTGTACATCTGTCACCTGTATAATTGATACGAACTGTCCGAAAAATATGAATCGTCCTAGGAATCAGAGCAACTATTCTGAAGTTGAGAGCTACTAATACTTGCACAAAACGAATAAAACTACTCCTTATGGAATCGCAGAATGTAATATTTAAATTAAATATTTGTAAAACATTTGGAAACATAAATTGATTCAGAGAGAAAAAAAAACAAAATAGAGACAGGTTATAATGAAATATAAAAATAAAATAAATAAATGTGAATTAAAGAAATATTGATTTTATGAATTAAAGTTTTGTATTTCTTGAATAACAAACTCTATTCTTTATCCTTTAACACTACGTACATCTGGATTTGAAGAAAACTTGAGAAACTACAAAATAATGTTCAATACTCTTGGGTTCTTTATTTTAGTACCAATTCTGAACAGTAATCATTTTAGGTCTACCAAAATTATAAATCAGATGGTTTTCTATTTCCTTCTATTCATCTTTATTTAATGCATAAATCAAAATGTCCGTTTGTTCATGTTAGTATGTATGTATTTTTGCTTTTAAAAAATTCAAGATTCGCAGGCCGATCTGATTGTATTTAATGCACGTTGAAAAAGGTATTAAGGATAAATATTAGGTGAACCGTAAGGTATAAAATACATGTTTGATTGAATAGTATTATTTTTCATGGAATAACATTTTCAGTCGCTGATTAACTTTTTTAAGATACAGCTAAAGGATTCCAGTAAATAAATGAAATTTAGAAAATAGAGTAAATCTAATTTTTGTATTCCATTTTTTAAAATCGAGTAAACAGTTTTTGAGATATCAGATAATTACTAGAGAATTGTATTACACAGAAATAAAGAGCTAAGCTAAGGTTATTTATATAAATTGGAAAATGTAATCATACTCAAAAATCTTTATAAAATATTTTGCTTAAATCTAAAACTTGATGATCATTTTAAATGTTAAATAATCATTGTTTGTAGATACTGATGAAAGAAAATATATATACGAAAAAGAGAATAATTAAGTAAAACAAAAAAAAATATTGATATGACAAATGACTAGAACTTATTAAACTGTAAAAAATGTATTTTTACCGGTATTTTTAGAATATAAGTAAAAAATAACACAAATAATTGTTATTGTTTTATGTTTTAGGAATCCCAACCGAAACCTTAAAGTCAGCTTAATTCCTTAAAACCACTGAAATTTCCAAACCTAATAATGCAAGCGATTTTAGATTCTCTTTTTCTGTTTAGCCTCCGGAACCACCGTAAGGTATTACTTCAGAGGATGAGTGAGAGTGATATGTATGAAGGTAACTGAAGTGTAGTCTTGTACAGTCTAAGATCGATCATTCCTGAGAAGTGTGGTTAATTGAAACCCTTCCTTTTTCCTGTTTAACCTCCGGGAATTTCCGTCAGGTATTATTTCAGAGGATGAATGAGGATGTAATGGAGGGAATAACTATTCAATTTCTTTATGATTGTAAATGTTTCCTGAAAGGTTTCGTAATAAATTTAAAATCCAAAAAGACTATTAGAGACTATTATTAGTCCGCTATGAAATTTCTTTAACAATATTGATAAAGTCATTTTCACAATTACTTAATTTCTATTTATCACACACATTTATTTATTTATTTATTTTTTTAATTGTCGTTTCACTAAACTGATTCTTTCAGTTTGCCTTAAGTATCAGTAATTGTAATTACTGTCTTTTCAAATAAATTTTTAATTGTCCGTTCTTTGGATCGACTTATTTTTATCATTAGCCTTTTTGAAGATGATGCAAATTTATAGACTAGTCAAAGTAAGAATAAAATTATAACTAAAAATAAAATTTATCTTTTACCTTGACAGTATGAAATTTTATTCCATTTTTCATTCCGATTTTTCTATTATCCTAAAATAAGGTAATTTTGCGATTTTTTTTTCTACGTACATTGCAATCTGTTTAACTAGTGTACAATAAGCACCCGCCCCCACGGACCAATGAGTGAAGTTGTTATTTATGACAAGTAATTGAGGTATAGTATTGCACAGACTCAGGATGATCCTATCCGAGACGGATGGTTAATTGAACCCCAACCTCCGAAGTACACCGGTATTCACCGTCTATAATTCAAATCCGTATAAAAGTAACTAACTTTTACTAGGATTTGAACCTCAGAACGTTCGACTTTGAAAATCAGATTTTAAATGGATTTGTAATGAAAGTTAACTACTACACCAGCCTAATGGACCAACTCCTGGACTTAGCCAGGTGGACTAATTTTGTTATATTTTTAAAACTTTTTTCGAATCTTTTCTGTGTGCTAACGGCATATAGAAAAGACAACAATACTGCTGTCTTGTAGAAAAACTACTGAATTCACCTGTGTCCAAATTTTTAATTTAAAACCTTTTTTAAATAATAATTTTTTTTTTTTTAAATTGATATTAACTTGCTTTATACTTTTTAGTAATACTTTAATCAAATCAAGTATCTGAATTGAGCCGAGTGAATCGTACGGAGCCAAGTGAATCGTCAGGAACTGTTTCTCAACATATTGCCCGCCAAAAACCATCTGTATGTATATACAGATGGTGTATGTATATATATATATATAAAATATGAGTGATGACGAAATTTTGTCAAATTTGAAACCACAAAGACTCCTGTACCACGTTTCTGTGATTATTTTATGTCAAACAGCTATCGGATTTGTCATCTGTGACCCCAAAAACCCTGCATAGCCGTTTTGTAGATTTTTAAAGTTTTTACACCCCTAAGTTACCTCCGTACGGAAGAATGTTTGCAAAAGTAATGGTGGAATATTGTATTGTCCCCCGACCTTAGTAACTATGCAAAATTTTATCAATCGGCAATGTCAGGAAGTATTTTAAATTAAGGATGCAAGATTTGAGGACAAACATGAAAAAAAAACATTTTGAGTTAAAGAAAAGCAAGAAAAAAGAGTTTTATATTCATAACATAATGTATCAAATTCAAAAGTAAAGTCAATTATTTCAGTTTATGCTCATTATCTTTTAATTATCTTGATTTATTTGTTTATACGGGTTTACGTATGAACCTGTTATAATACAATGATATTATTTTTTTAAATGTACTAATTTACGTAACTGAAATCTTAACTCTGACATCTTGGGATGTCCCGAACTGAAATATTTATTCAGTTTTCTTGATGAAAAATATTTTATGTTTTCAGCTACTGAGTAATGAACCAGCTTACAAAAATACACATTATTTATCACACAGGATCATTCTAAAAAAAATTCACTTATTAAAATAATTTAAAAAAAAAGACGCTACGTACAGTGCTCGAGGGAGCAGCTTGTGACGTAGAGTGGCGTGATGGTCTGGCAACCATAGTTTGCCATGGGCACCCTAGTCACCGCTAGGTTGCAGCACCCGACGGCATGAATGGGTAAAAACGTAACAATTAGTTTAGAGTAGTTTTTATGGGTGGAGAAGCTCTTCTTTTGTTATCATTATTTTTTAATCGTAACAAAAGTGCCTATGAAAAATATGACCTTAATTAGGCGAAATCTCGAGATACTAAGGATGACCTTGCGCTAGAGACTCATTTCCTTGACCTTTTCATTTGAAAATTTAATGATATCAATCTATAGAGGTAAGCTGGCCAAGTTTGGTCAAAATCTGTCCAGTAGTTCTTGAGATATAAGGTAATTTACAGTGCGACAACGAACACACACACGTATATACGAACATCCGGAAAATTTCCATCATGATTTCTGAGTTCCTTAAGTGTCAAACCGGTGAAAACTGCATGTGTCCAAAATGGATCGATTACAATACTTTCCCATCTACAGTTATAGCTCTATTATAATGCTAGACGGGAAAGTAAAATGTATTAAAGAGGTCAAAAAATGTCTAGTTTTCTATAACATTACGAATATATATTCTTATTATTACTATATAATGAATTAACGATAATAAATAATATAAATAAGGATTATTATGATTACAAGTACCGAATGATTATTAAACAAGAGAAAGAGAGATAATAAAATATTTTTGAATTGTAAATCAATAGAAATTGTAGAATTATCGTTATTTAATTAGTTAATCCGATAGTAGTTAATTAATCCTGAATTATTTTACTATTATAAACACATTTTTATAATAAAAATTAGTTGACTATTTTATACATAAATAAGACCAATAATATCATAAAAAAATTTATTTTATTAGAAGTTATTTGTCATCAGTTTTTGCATCATTTGATCTCTTTTGTTAATATAAGTTACCATAGCAACAGTATTCGTCACTCGTGTATTTAATAGCTGTAATATTTTTCCAAGGATAAAACCATAGCCCGTGAATAAATGACTATTTCTGTAAATTAATTAATGCAATAATAATTGATGTGTTAAGTTTTTAAAGCTCTTTTTTTAACATAAGTTTTATACTACTTTTAACCCGTTTTATTCAATTTTACTCATATATAAAATTTAAACAGTATAAACGTATCTAATTAAATCATTATTTTTTAATAAACAGTTTTTTTTTTTATTTCAAAAGTACGTTGTCCAGTTTTCTTGAGTTGTTTGCGGAAGATATAAAATGAGTAGTAATAATATTTTATGGTTTTAACCCACTTCGTAATATTTTATTAATTTTTTTTAGATGCTACTAAAGTAACATCACTTGTAGGTTTTTTTTTTATTGGAAGAGCGGGTATTATATAATCCCTGTTTATTTTTTATCTAAAATTCTAATACTTTAACTATAAATAGAGGTTTAAGAACAATTTAAAGGAAAGAAGTTATAAAAGATTTTTAAAACTTTTGATAATTGGTGAGTGTTAAAAGAAAATAGATTTCAATCAACGACGAATAAATTTATTGAACTGATAAGTAATATTTTTTAAAAGTTGTTATTATTATTATGCACAGAAATTTATAAAGTATACACTGTTTAATAAAAATGAATATGCTTTTATGAAAGTTCTCAAAGAGAAAACTAGAAAGGAATACTAATGTCCCCATACTTTTATGTAGATCGCATAGTTGGACAACAAAAAAAGAGATCCTCTCATCCAAAGATTGAAGATAAAGGTTTTTATAAGAATTACAGGATTATATCTTGTGAAATAAAATTAGGAAACTCGAGAATGAGTTACTCGTATCTACCATTCAGCTACCAACTGAGCGCCCTTTTTTTCTTCTTGATCCTGTCCATCTACTTCTTTCCATCTATTTCCTATAAGCATCCCAATACTTTTTCCGTTCCTTTTTCTATTTTTCCCCTACTCATCGAGGATAATTATCTTATATGATATTTCGCAATGAAGATGATTTTCTCTTCCTTATCATCTTCATCAAATACTGATCTTCCCTTTTTCTTCTCATTAATTTTTCATCTTTTATTTCGTTCGTCAATTTCACTTTCTCAATTTTTTAATGATACATCGAGGTAAAAAGAGAAAAAATGAATCTCCATGTAAAAAGACTAAAGGAAAATAAATTTCTGAAGGAAGAATATTACAGATATAAAAGATACTAAGGAAAAGACGATTAGGATAACCGGAAAAATATAGGATACTCTTCAAATTGAACAGGATGACGCAGAATCCTTACTAAAAGAAGAAAAAGAAAAAGGTATACTTCGATTCTTTATAATTTAACTATAATATTCTTCAAAAGATGAAGTTGGATGTTTTAAAATTAAAATATCAGTCAACTGAGAATATAAATTAATTTTTAAATTTAACTCATATTTAAAATAATTTTAAAATTTTAATATTGAGTTGAGAAATCATTACAAACTTATTAAAAATTTACACAAATCACATGAGCTAAGATTTTCTCTTTTAACTGACAGAAAATTATTTTATTCATTTCTTCATTATTATTATTTTTATAAACAAACAAATATACACCAAAACAATTTTCATTAAGTCCAACCCATATAACATGGAGTATCCTTCAATATCATCCAACCCCCACATCTGATTAAAAAAAAAATATTTTAATAAAATTAAATTTAATATCAAATTTAATAATTTTTTGGTTACACCGTTCCTGAGATAAAAAAAAATAATACGCGCCAAAATATGCTTATACATCGATAATCTCTAAACGTTGTGAAATACAAAAATCTGAAAAAATTATTTTTTACTTATACTCTGGAAAAGTAACTCAAGAACGACTTATCCAATCTTCAAGAAATTTTTACATGCAGACGAAAAGACGTTAAACACTGTCATTGGAACTGGTGGGAAGGAGGGTTGATTAAAAATATCTTGGCATGTGGATTGATGCCCGATTGTGGTACGGAGTCCATGTTATGGAAAGTTGTGAGAGAGCGGAGAGGACAACGCGTTCGGTTTCCATCTTACTTCCGAACTCCAGAGAGCCTGGAGAACACAGGAGGAGGTTATTATCACCTTCCCTCTTATATGGGGCAGAGATCTGGGCAGATGTTCTGAGGTACAAAAGGTGTATGGAAACACTTGCTGAGCTGCAAAGAAGATGCTATCTCTGGATTTCAATAGCTTATCGTACGATCTCAAGAGAGGCAGCAGAGGTATTGGGGAGTATGATGCCAATTGACCTAATAGTTGCTCACAGAAGGAAGCGTAGAGAACTAAAGATGCTTCCTTCCTCGGGGAAGAAGATTTTAATTGTGGCCAATTTACAAGAGTTGATGAATACTTGGCAAGAACGGTAGGATGCGGGAGAGAAAGATCGGTGGACTTACCGTCAGATTGGAAGTGTAAGTACTTTGTGCGGCAGGACTCGCGGATCAATTGATTATAATCTTACGTAATTCCTGGTCGGGCATGGTGGTTACAGGTCGTATCTTTTTAGGTTCACTCTTGACCATTCAGACCACTGTCCGGCCTGCAATGTGGAGGAAACTCCGTATCATGTCTTCTTCTGTTGTACAAGGTTCCAGAATGCGCGGAGGTGCATGCTGGATGCCCTGGATTGGGTGGACATGTTCAGATCTGAGATTTTTCAGCAGATAATGCTTCAGGGTGTGAATCAGTGGAATATTATTGCAAATTATAATAGGAAAACTTTAGAAGAACTTAGAAACACAGAAGAAACTCGTAGGAGACAGCGAGCATTGGTGCGGCTTGCAAGGGAATGAGGTGTCGGAAGGTGCCGGGTTGGACAGGTCTGCGGCTGAGTGCCTGGGAGCCCTCCGAGTATGAGGGGGTTTGCTTTGGTGTGTTGAGGCAGTGGACAATCCACTTCCGGTGGCTGAGGGCGTTGCTCACCTCTTTAGTGATTATGGCTGATGGACGTGTGGGTAAGTAAAAAGTTGGTAAGTAGTTGGGTTGTGTGTGTGAGTGTTTGTGTACTCTGGGTGTGAGTTTGGAAATTTAATTAACTGTTGAGTGTGTTTTGGTAGATAATTTATGTCTTGTGGCCATGTCTTCATGATTGTTGTGTGCTTGTCTTGTGTTGGCTTGATTGTGTGAATGTATAAATGTGTGTGGTACGTCTTTACAAAAAAAAAGTACCTGTTAGGTGTGTTATGTTCCTGGATGTATGTGGATGCTTTTGGTATTTGTAGTGTGCGTGTAGTGGTTTGGTAAGGATTATGTTTACTTGTGGAGACCGAATACGTGTGTGGGCGCTTACCACCCCCCCCCCCCGAAGTAATGCTTTATTAGCCGTTCCAAAAGTTCATATTTAAAGAAGAATAAAATAAATATAATTTTTTTAAGTTCAGTAGAAGGGGTACACAAAGAAAACGGGGATTTTTTTTTTTCTAAATTGTATATGTACTTTTACATTTTGAAAATCCTTCACCTTCAAAGTATTCTGCAATACATCTAATACGCTTGTCAGAACATATTTTTCCATTACTCAAAACAGTTTATGAACTCTTCACTTCTTCACTTAGATGTCTTTCAAAGCATCGACTGTTTTTTGTTTCACCTCTTCTACCGCGCCAAATCGTCCTTGAGATCTCATTCAGAGAATGGGGAAACAGGTCATTCTGTTTCTTGTTAATAACTGCTCAACTAGCACGATGTGGATGGAGGCTATGTCCTAATGAAAAAACCTGTTCGCCCAAATTCCGGTCGTTTTTTCCATACTGAAACACACAATCTTCCCGGGTAAAATTGTTGGTTCATCAATCGTTTTTGTTGATGACAACACGAACTTTTTCAACATTTTCGTCGGTTTGAACATTTTTTGGACGCTTAGATCGCTGATAATCGTCAATCGACATTTCTTCTCGATCAAACCGTGAAAACCACTTTTCCGCGAAAACCATGTGTTTCATCACAAATTCTGTGTAGGATTTCTGAATCATTTCAAGTATTTTCACAGCATGTTTTCCTTAAAGAAAACAGAATAACGGCTGCGAGTTTTTCATTTTTTTTAGGCATCAGGTTTTTTCGCCGAATTGAATAAAAATTTTGCTTTAAAAATTCACTGTACTTCCGTAGTACTTCTTGGAACAGTGTCGCCTCGTATACTGATTGGGAAAAGTTCCGCCCAGACTCTTCCAGCGGTAGAAGCGCGAGCGACTTTACCCCTCACCACAATACAATTCCCGGTATTTTTAGGTCCATCTCATAACTTTTTCAAAATTTTTCAGAATTTCATTTTTTTATTATATTTTTATTTTAAATACTGATAAACTTCAAAAAATGATCATGGTTTGTAAATCATCATTTGCAAGAAAAGAAAATAACAAAACGTGATTCTTGATGAAAGCAATAAAGGGATATGTTGAAAAAATATATACCAAATATAAATTAAAGCTGAATGTTGAAGTGACTAAAATTGAATGTAGAAATATACATTACATTTTACTCGAAATTTTTTAACTAATTTTCTTGAATTTTTACTCAAAAATACAATGATTTTCAGAATAGAATGTACTCAAGAATTGTGTTTATTTGTTCCTTTTCGGCAAATACATGCTTATGCTCAACTATCTGCTATTTTCTTTACGATGAGAAAAATCTTTTAGTGGGTAAAATTGCCAAATCCAGATCTAGATTCAAATCGAGAACCTTTCGGATAAAAAATAATACAGGTGCTTCTGTTCCACCAAAGATGTCAGAATCAATACGCTATAACAATAAAAATATTATGAAATTGTGATTTTAAAAAAATAAATAACTTCCGGTTCAAAAGATTTCCCTTCTAAATTTGGAAAATATTTCAACATGACCAGCGGAAAAACTTATTTTACAAAATAATAACAAAATAATCGAAACCAGTCCATTTAGTTTATACTTGGACATATAAAGAAATAAATAAATACGGAATGAATCAAGAACTTTCAATGTTTTTTTTGAAAATTGTTCATTTTATGTAGTATGTGGATGATCAATAGAGATGAAGAATAGGTTCTAATAATAATCTTGGGTTTACTAAAATTCATTTTTACATTTAAAAATAATTCTAATTCTCTAGTGTCAATTATTTATTTATTTCTATTTTTAAAGTATCCTGATACGTTTTTACTTGCTTTTCTTTAACTCTCTTTTTTTCATGTTTGTTCTCAAATCTTGCATCCTTAATTTAACATACTTCCTGACATTGCCGATTGATGAAATTTTGCACAGTTACTAAGGTTGGGTGACAATACAATATTCGGCCATTACCTTTGCAAAATTATCATTTTTGTACTGGAAAAGAACGATCCAGTCAAGTTAACATCTTCCGTTTGACTGCGCTATTCTTTGGAAGGGTAGAGACCATGTCATCTAGAATTTCAAGGAAGGGGAAAACTGGAAAGGTTTGGTGGTGCGAATCACAACTACTTTCTTGTTCTTTAGAATTTTTTTCGATTAACTCCATTACATTTCTAATTATCGTCATTAAAGTAAGAAATATCTCTGTTTCTCTCCAACGGCGGATTATATCACGGTCAAAAATAACATCTGTCTATAAACGTATTTATGCATACTTAATTCGTACAATCAATACAACAAATTGGTCAGGTTATAGTCTACGTGTAATCCGGACATGCTGTATAACGATAAGGTGTTTATTTTCGAGTCAAGCCAACATTTTAAATTTCTTTATTTACGTAATTTAGGTCTTAAACGATGATTTAATTTTGATGAGAGGGTTAAAGACCAACTTATCATGCCGCATCCATTTTAATTATGATTAATTCTAGTTTTAGATTATTTTCAGTTTAGTTATAGTAATAATAATACTAACAATAATAATATTAATAGTAATAATCAGTCGCTGACTAATTATAAATTAATACAGTTTTTTTAAACAAACTCCAGTTCTATACCGTTAAGCGACTCGTAAGAGATGTGTCTGAAGAAACGCCGATAAACCAATTGCCAATTACCGACAAGAAGAAGGTATAATCCGTTATTTTACTAATAATTCTATTAAATTTAGATAACAGAGAGTGGAGTTGCAATAGAATAACTAAATTCCGATGGCATATTAGGAAAACTATATCCGTTATAATCATTAACGCTACTAATGATTTGCGGTATGTCTTTTACTAAAAAATATTTGTTAATAACGCAACGTGGCAAAGGTTACGCTATAGAAATTACACAAGATGGGTTTTTTTTGCTTGGATGGCGGGTGTGATATTTAATTCTTCAAAACTGAGAAGCTGAAGAAAATAATAAAAAAAAAAACGTAATATAAAGATAAAATATTGATTAATAAAAAAAAAAAAAAAATTAATAATATTGAAATTGATTCTTTAAATGAATATACTTTTGCAAAAGTATAAGAAGGATTTAATTTTATATTCGAATATATATATATATATATATATATATATATATATATATATCATGAAATTTGAATCAAATATTTATAACTTCCGATTTATAAAGCGTAATTATAATTTTATATATATATATATATATATATATATATATATATATATATTGAAAAACAATTATATAAATAGAAAAAGAAAACCTACAGTTTAAAATTAGTTTCCACTCATCCATCCCCTTTGTCTCTTTAATAACTCATATACGTACTGTGCGTACGCATTTGCACATATAAAATACAAGCTTGCATACTCACCCATTAAAATTCATTATAAAATCTGAAATAAAAAATTTGGTTTCAGTATACATATTTTGTAAATATTAATGTTGTATAAAATTTAATTGTACTGTCAGAACTAATTATTTTTGTTTATCAAAGCATAATTAATTATTTGAACTACCATTGAGTCAGGAAAAGAGATTGGGGTAAAAAAAAAACGCATTCAGTTACCGTCATTAGTTTCAAATAACGTTTTATATTAATATCGTATTTTGTTTTAATTTATATTGCGCTTTATAAAACCATACAAAACAATCCAGTTCTATTGCGTAAAATAATCTAATTATACGAACCTGAAAACCGTCCTATAAAACAAACTTTTTTTTTTATTTAAACATTACAACAGCACTTAAATAAATTTGTATAGTTTTGTACTCAAATATCACAACAATTAGCAAAAAAATAAATGAAAAAACATTATAATAATTCAAAGCATCCCAATAAACAGATTTACACGTCGTCTACCTGTGTATTATCTATTTAGCCAACATATTGTACGTATCTATAATACTTTCAAAGTTAAGAAATCTCAACGCACAGAATGAAAATAGTGCTGGACCGACGACTGGCTTCTTGCTACCTATGACATCCTGTCTTAGTACACTATTCCTTCTATTTTACTATTAGCAATACCAACATTATTATTAGCAACTGGTAGAACTATGCTCATCTATTTAATTTCCTTCAATTTCGATGAATTAGCTAGAAACTCAAACAATCAAACAGATTCAGTTTGCCTGAGGTAAACTGGGTAAACAAATTTAACTTTTTAAACTCTAACAATCTCTACACAGAAACAATAGGGTACATCTTTTCATAATGATTTAAAGAATATTTTAAAAACTTAGCTTCAATAATGAATCCAACTTGCACAAAAAAATAACATGTAACACTAGGGAACTACAATTAGATGCATTTTTAAGTACTTGAAATAAATAAATACAAAAAGTTAAGTCTTTTCAAAAACATTAAAAGAAAGTAGTTTAATCACTCACGCTGTTTGAGCTCATAAAAAAAGATATTTGAAAACCCTGAATTTAGATATATGACACGAAGGAATATAACGCGTAACATGATTTAAAGCAAACTCTCGCTCAAATTTAGATAAACTTTTTATAACTTTTACTTTTTAAATAAAATAACAATGTACTGTAATCTGTTTATTAACTTTTATATACTTTTTTAAATACAATATTTTAGAGTTAATAAATATCTATTATGATTGACTGGTTTAGAAACAAAATTATCTATAGATATTCTCGTCTAAACCATAATATAATCACTTGGTGCTCTCTTAAAAAGTCTGAAAGAGTTTTCATGAAAAATAAAGATTGACTATAGATGATTGTTTCGTATTCCATATGAATCTTATAACTTACAGTAATGAAATAAAAAATATTAACTTTTTTATATGTTATGTTTATGAATGCACAATTTTTGACAAAAGCAAAAATTTATTTATTCAAGGAAAAAACACTACCGTCTAATAATACAGGTATTTTCGTATAACTTAACAATATAGTTTGGTGTATAAAAAATAGCCTTACTATACTTCCGTTGTCCCATTTTTAATAAATTACCGGTCTAGCTAAAAGATTTCCCATAAATTTATTTATTATAAAATTTAGAAAAAAATATGTTTTACAGAAATAGTATTACTCTATGAATGAGATTTTAAGTAATACTAATCAAAAAGTAATAAAAAATATTAATCGTCAGCATCTCCATTTATATAAATAAATATGTATGTACTCAAAATAATTTTCATTAACATCTAATTTGTATTTATTTAATAACTATTTAATTTATTAACTTTCTAAGCAACATATTTATTTACAGCACGTATTATTTCATTTATTTATTTATTTTTTAAGTATAATTTTGATTTAACCATTTATATACTTTCTTTTATCTTATCATTAATTATATATATTGTGACGTTTCTCTGATCAAAGTTTTATCACGGTTTCTTAATGATCCATGTAGGTAAATGCTGGAACAATTCCTGTTTATTTATCCACAATGAAAATAATTCCCCACAAAACTCAAAAATGCGGACTACATATAAAAAACAATTAATGAAATATTGTCAGCTACAAATTCAAACAATTGAACAAATTTAGTTTATCTGAGAGTATAAAAATTTTAACTGTTTAAACTCTAATACCTACACAGGTAAAATAGGGCATATAATATCATATTTTTATAAAGAACATTTTATACACTTAGCATCAACAAGTTTGTTGATTGGCCTATCGATTTCTGACGTGATCTCTATAATGTTTTATTATGTGCAAATCAGAATAATAATATTTATTTATTAAATAATGGTAAATAAAATCGATAAATATTTTTTTTATAAAACAAAAACAATACAAGCATATAGCAATAAGAATTTTTAATTGTATATATCAGAACATGTAAATATCACAAACAAAAAAGTAGAATCTAATAGTTATAAAATATTAAAGTACTTCACAAACAAAATTTTTTTTGTCTTCAGTTATTTGACTGGTTTTATGCAGCTCTCCAAGATACCCTATCTAGTGCTAGTCGTTTCATTTCGGTATACCCCCTATATCCTAAATCCAAACAATTTGTTTTACATATTCCAAACGTTGGCTGCCTGCAAAATTTTTTCCTTCTACCTGTCCCTCCAATATTAAAGCTTCTTTTCCAGGATGCCGTAATGTATGTATGTATAGTCTGTCTCATCTTTTAACTTCTTTCTTCATCGATTTGCCGCAATACCTCTTCATTTGTCATTTTATCCACCCATCTGATTTTTAACATTCTCCTATAGCACCGCATTTCAAAAGCTTCTAATGTTTTCTTCTCAGGTACTCCGATTGTCCAAGTTTCACTTCCATATAAAGCTACGCTCCAAACACATACTTTCAAAAATCTTTTCCTAACGTTTAAATTAATTTCTGATGTAAATTATATTTCTAACTGAATGCTCGTTTCGCCTGAGTTATTCGTCATTTTATATCGCTCCTGCTTCGTCCATCTTTAGTAACTCTACTTCCCAAATAATAAAATTCTTCTACCTCCATAATCTTTTCTCTTCCTATTTTTACATTCAGTGGTCCATCTTCGTTATTTCTATATAACATTTATTTATTCGTTATTTCTATAATTAAAAAACAATTACACAGAATTATCTTTTTAATTATTGTTTCCATAAAAATGATTTAAACCGTCAAATGAATTGAAATGCTTACCTTATTCGTATTTTCCTTATAAAATAGAAAATCTTTCATAAATTACTCTCAAAGCGAAACAGTAGTATACTGTTAACGATTCCCTGAAAATATATATGAAATCCTACCGTAAAATAATGATTCCATGGAATAAATAAAAGAACAGAAAGGGACTTGTTAACAGTAATAAAATCTACACTTTAACCACTTATTTAGTACACTTACTTTGAGAAAGTGTGAATAATTTTATCACTAAACGAAAATTAAAAGTTTATTGTTATATAATACAAATAACCTTTGATGACTGATTGATTCTTATGTCAATCTGGAACGGTAATAATAATACGTATATAATGTGGATCACAATTTATACATTAATGTAGCTGAACATGTGAAAATTTTCACGAATGCGTCACAGACATTAATAATTTATTTTGTATATTTAATACATGTTAATTTCTTTTTACTAATTTAGATAAATAAACTTTGCTTATTCGTTATAATGTGATATTTCCAAAAAAGCCTTATAATTGAAACCTTCTGTACAGGAAAGAGAGCATTAATCCTCAGTTGAATCGTGATATTATATACCTATTTAAAGATTTTTAAGCAAATACCGAGGCGTTAGATTGGAATACGCAAAAATGAAATAAATAAAATTTTGTTAACCTAATTTAAGCATAATGTAACACAGATTAAATAAAAGTTTATTTAAAAATTGTTACAACAAATGTTTTTCCATATAAATTATATTAATCTTTGAATTATACATGGAATATTTATTTTTTCAACTTTATTAATATGTTATGTTTATTTATTTTACTTATTATTTTTCGCGTAGTTAAGGTCTATACCTAATTACAGCTATCCAAACTATTTGAATTTAACTATTATTAATAATATATCAATAATTATATATTCAATTTATTAATATATTTTAATGATTGTAAATGAATCTATTAGGATGTGAAAGATACCAGATCTAAGTGAGATTTGAAAACCACATCAGTTTCCGTATGAAAGACATGGATGTAACCATTCCATCACGAAGGTCCGTATCAAGATAAATAAAGACTTAAAGTAATAGATTAATAGATAAAATAAAAGTTGTATTATATGAAAATCTTCATGAAAGGGTATAAATTTAATTATTATATACTTTCCACAGTTAAATTATATATGTATACGATTACATTTAAAAAAAATTATTTCTATATGTTCTCCCTCCTTTGTTAATGCATGCGTTAATATAATAAAGCTATAATGAATTGTTTCACAATAAGTACAGGTTAAGTTTTATTGCTCAACACAATTTATTCCAGTCTTTATTATAGCGATAATGAATGTAAAGCTTCTGAGGTATAAGTGGCTCCAATCACAGTTGTTTTCTCTGAAAATAATGATGTTTAATATATCCCTGTGGTTTATAGAGCAAAGAAATCACTGGAAAGACTGAATATAATTTATTACAGAGGTCTTAACATTGTTACTATTATTATTTATTTATTTTTTTAACTGAATTTTTACGGGCATCGACTGCTAAGGTCATTAGCCCTCGTCACATTCTTTAAAAGTAATTTGTATCACCATCTGGATCGTTATATGTAAGGGTGTAAAGGGCCCTTACATTTTATTTAAAAGCACAAACTACACAAAAACATTAAGACACAAAAGAGAAGTACAACACACAACAATTACGGGGTGTAAAGGGCCCGATATTAAAATTTGAGATAAGGTTCTCAAAAGACCATGAAATTAAAAAAATTCAACTTATCAATACCATATCTTTTTTTCCTTCTTCTTCTTCTCGTTTATAGTTTGTTTAAGCACCCTCGGGGCGACCAGAACTGCCGTTGAGCAGTATATCAGTCGCGCCAGGGTGCCGTGGCAGTTGAATCCTTCTTATAAACAGGCTACAGGCATGCACCGCGCATACCCATAGCCTCGCGCCCTCAATCCACCCTTGAGGGTCCCCCATGCCATCATCGGACACACTCCGACTCACTGCTCTTGAGTGCAGCTGAGCCAAAATGGCCAAGGCAAGAGAGCTACCTCCCGTCACTATACGTGCCACGCTTCGAGACTCCCTCATATATATATATATATAAAACTACCGCTTAGAGATTCTTTTATCACAGCTTTAAACTTTCATTTTACAGACTTTTAAGAAGTCCACTGGGGTGTAAAAATGCAACTATATTTTCTTCATTTCCATTATCCAGATCAGCAGTAATATTATTTCTAAGACAGAACCTCTTTCTGAGGTCCTCATATATGGTACACTCTTCTATTAGATGCTTGATTGTCAGTGTTTTATTACAAACACCGCACATTGGTCTCACTTTGCCGATTAACAAATATGAATTTGTTAATCGCATGTGACAGATTCTAAGTCTGGTCACCGCTACTTGTTGACGCCGAGTCAACTTAAAGTTGCTATTATTATTATTATTTTATTATTATTAAAAACCACAGAATTATCTTTGTATCAACCCGGCTTTATCAATTTTTTTGAGAAAAGCTGAAAAACATGTTTTCAAATAACAGTGCCTAGCCTATGCAACTCGGCGTTTTTGAGACGTAAGGATTAACTCACTTATGTACATACAAAAACGATTAAACATGTTATATTTGCATGCAGAAATAGTAAAAGAGTTTACATTTATTCAAATTCGTTTCTAAAATAAAGCTTAAATCTAAATATCTCATTAACTGTTTGCTCTACATTTTATAAAATTAGTACCAAGTCATCTTCCAGTTAAAAGTTTTAGAAAGATATTTTATTTTTAATGGTAATGTAAGATTATTTCTAACATGCGCTATGATAAATTTAAATCTACATATAGAATTCATTTTCAACTATTATAACATAACTACTTCAGTTTACAGCAAACATTTTTTTATTCCGATTACAACTAAAGTTTAAGGAAATTTATTAATTTTCAATTATTAAAATTTTTACTTAAATACAATTTATTGAGTCTTGTTAAAAAAAAAAAGAAATGGAAAAATCTTAGATAAGAAATTGGCACTTTTGTTTTTCTGTGAAATCAATTTTAGATTAAAAGCTAGTAAAAATGAATTCATGGAGATGGTCAAAATGGATATTTCCGTTGAAATTTGAAAACCGAAATTTTTCGCGATCACAATACTTCCTTTACTTCGTACAAGGAATAAAGTAAAGTAATGTTGAGCTTTTTAACAATATTATGTAACAGTAAAATAATTAACAATATTATGTTAATGAAGGTGAACAACAAAAAAAAAACAATATTATGTTAATGAAGGTGAACAACAAAAAAAAACAATATTATGTTATTATGTTTATTTTTTATACCTATAAATAAGTAATATTCAAGATTAGCTAATATTTGGAATCTCTTATTATGCAGAAGTATAATTACATATTATGTATAATATAATAACATTAAGTCAACTACATTTACATTTTATATTAAAGAAGTGTAAGCAGAGAATACAGAAAACGAACCACCTGCTATGGTTGGGAGAAGAAACAAACGGCAGTAAGTTTTTAATACAAAAATAAAAACAAACCACATTAATTTTAATTTAACGGGTATATGTATCAGTTTAAAACCGCTTTTTTACGGTTTAATTACTTTTAAATCACATTATTTTATATTTAAAATCACGTTTATGTTCACCACTGCTACATAGGAAAAACGTTTTTTGTACATGAATTCAGTAAGGTGTTTAAAGTATTTTTTTCGCTAATTTCGAATCTGAAAATCAAAATTGAATGTAAGACAAGGTTTTAGGAACACGAATTTAAAGAAAGCCTGATTTTTTTAAAGGAATTATATAGCCTATAATATAATATATCATATCTAATATCTGTTTCTTTTTTTAGTCTTCTTCTGTATTCAGCCTCCGGGATGTTTCTTTTCCAGTTTCCAACACTAATAGGTAAGCATATTTGTACTCCCATTTTTCCAAGTAACGTGTTTCCATTACTGTGATGATCCCTTACATCACCATGGTTAGGTCGAAAAAAGTTCAAGTGTGATGTAACATGAGTATTTTTACACATTTTGCAACCCAGTTTTGAATAGTTTTGATGTTCACTCACCAATTCTACTTCAGCCCAGGAATGATTTAAACATATTTTTAAATAGTATTCATGATTCTTTCTCAGATTCATCCAAACTCCTCTGAAGGTCACAGTCCTAGCTTACGTATGTGTGGTCCAACAAATATTCCTTCTTTGATTTTTGCCTTAATGATCCTGGGAAACTTCCTGTTAAGGTATAAGAAACCTTGGCCATTATGATCCATCCGTTTGACAAATTTTTTCATCAAACAAAGTTTTATGTGTAATAATGAAAGGTACGCATTCTTCTGATTGACAAGAGCTTGAGAAATAGTATTTTTCTGTTCAGATTTTTCTCAGCCAGTCTTTTTTAATGTAACGGTTTTTCCTGTCTTTTCTGTTCCACTCGCATAAGAAACAATAATATTTAGTATAAACCAATTGCAATCTCAACAAAAATTATCTTTAAATCATCTTATATGTTTCGAGAATTTTTTTCATATTGTATCATCGTTAGCAAAATTTTCATACGTCTTCTTAATTTCTGCTTCATAAAAAAAAGATATTTAGTGCCTCTTTGGTGGAAGTTTCCAGCCTTTTAACCTTGTTCAGACAATTAAAGATAACGAACCAGATTATTGAATAATGTAATTTTGTGAGGTTCAGTGAAATTTGAAATCTTCTTCTGGGAAATTTAAATTTTCTTCTTTATTACTTTCTAAATCATCATAGCATTCCTCATCGTCAAAATTTTCTTTTGAACTTTATGTTTTTTGAAAAAATGGAACATGTAACTTTTTACTGTGTGTAATAGGTCTTAAGGTAGTCTAAAATATGCAACAAATTTCTTGAATTTACTTGTGAAGACTTTCATTTTTTTAATTAAAAAACTCTATCTAATGATTCTGATTCTTAGGCACTCTAAATAGTATAGGAACAGCAAAAGGGGGAAATGACGCGGTTTCGCACTTAATAAACTAACTTAGTAACTTGTGTAACTTAGTAAAGTTACACAAGAATTACATAGATTTGAGAGACCTCAAAATTTCCTCTTACACCCAAAATAGAGTTCATAAATTTTTAAACAAAAGCATAATATTCCTTCTTTTAAATTTAAAAATGGATTCACCATTCAAACAGCAATAGTTGTTAGGATGATTTATACAATTACAAAAAATTTTCGAATAAATACACCAAAAAAAAATATTATAATGCAGAACAAAACAAAACTGATGCCACATGAATTTCTTATAAGCCTATTAAAATACATATACACATTTTATTAAATGAAAAGTACATAACATTTTATTTCTTTAACGACTTCTGATATTTATTCATTTTTTTTTTATTATTACTGAATTATTATTTATCGTAATTTTTTGTTACAATCACAGGTTAATAATGATTAATAAATCAACATATTTAAATTAAAAAAAAGTTAAAGAAAAAGAAGATGTCTGATTCGAACCAATTTACCTTCTCCCCTTGTAAGATCCAAATATTTCATTAATTAAACTTTTATCTGGCTATAACTCTGGAACCAATGAAAATAAGTACCGTTTATGATATATCGTTGAAAAGCACTCAATAAGGGGTTATTACTGCAGTTAATAAAATGTCAAAAATCCAATTTTTTTTGGATTTGGGTTTATTTGGATACTTTTGGTCCAGTCGATTGCAATTAAAAGGGGACGTCCACAACTAGATGTTACAACAAAATCCAAAATTTGAACATTCTACGGCTAATTGTTTTTGAGTTATACAAGATAAATACGTACAGACGTCACGCCAGAACTAATCAAAATGGATTCAGGAATGGTCAAAATGGATATTTCCGTTGAAACCTGGAAACCCAAATTCTTCGCGATCACTATAGTTCCTTTCTTCGTACAAGGAAGTAATAATCAATACACGTACGTATCATAAAAAGTAGGAATAAAACAAAAGACCAATCACGCATTTGCATTAAACAGTAAAAAAGGTGATTAAATGACTATATTATATGTGATATCATTTATAAAGGCTTTTTTATTAAATCATATTAATGTGATAAATTTAGTTTTCATTTTATCATATAGTACCATATTAGACACAATGGTCACTCCTCTAAATTATTCTTCTCTGAGCTATTTATAAATATGGTTCAAATAAAAAAAAAAAAATACCTTCAGACATTCAGATTTCATTATAAAAACATTGATTCACCACAAATTTTTACAAGTGTTTAGTTTTAACAAAGAAAATAAATAGGTTTAATAATTTTAAACTTTAAACAGTTTTAAAAAAAAGCAAGGTGCCATAGTACGAATTTAAGATCATATGTGGATTCAGGGTCAAATGACATATAAGAATAAGCCAAACATTTATATGTAAAAATATCTTGAAGACCACTGTTACTTAATAAATGGCTAAAAATAATTAAAAGGTCGTCAAATTGACACATACATATTCTTTGTATATAAGAAAGTATGCAAGTACAAGCCTTTTTCTTCATAAATATACCGGTTTTTGACGAATTTTCTTTTTAATTTTGAAAAGAAAGTTTTCTGGTGTTGGCCCTTTTTAAATTTATTGCACAAAATCTAATTGAGAGAAATTTTAAGCAGAAAATTACATTGTTTTAAGACAATATAATTTTTTGCTTAAGATATCTCTTCATTAAAATATCAATTTGAAAATGTTTTATTATTTATCACAATCGGTTAATATCGGGTTGTAAACTAATAATAGAATATAGCTACGAGAATACAGCTCATAGACAACATTCTGAATTAAAAATAATTCATGAAAAGACTAAAAAAAGGTTTAATAAGTTAGTGTGTTTATTATCTTTAAACCAAATGTGTTTGGTTTGGTTATGTTGACATACGTACGATCTGTTAGTACACGGAATCAATATAATCTAACCAAACTTAACCTACGCTCGCCCCTTGACTAATTAACAGTAATGTTTTGATTATTTAAATAATAAATTTAGTAATTATTGCTTACAATCGAGTTGTTTTTTTTAATATGTAAAATATGTTAATATGGAAAATTTTTTAAATTACAGGTATAAAACAACATGTTAGTAAGTCTCTATTGTTTTATTCATCAATTTTTAAAAAACATGCTATATCAAGTAATTTTTATGTGATAAAATTTAAAAAAACGTGGGAGGGAGGTAAAATGAAAAAGCACCTATTAATGTCTAGACAATAGTTTTCCTTTCTTTCGAAAGGTTTTTTCATACGAGACTTTTTTACGATCTACCAATATTTTTAATAAAAATAAAATTTACAAAAAATGTAATAACTTTAAAAAAACCGTCCTAAACAAATTTAGTAAATTCTTGCTTTTTTATGCCATCTTTTTAAATCCGACATCAAATTATAGACTAGTAACTAGTTGTTTATTATTGCACAGATTTCTAAAAGTCTAAATATAAGAAAGAATTAAAGCAGTAATGTTTTTAGTTTTTTATCTTTTTTTACACTAATCTTGTTTGTTTATTTTTTTAACTTATTTTATTAAATTAGTAATTTTTTATCAGACCTAGATGTTTTACAAAAAAAAATTAGGAAGCAACTAGGGAAAGCTCAAAGAATAATTATCAGAGGAATTCAGAACTTGAACCAAAATAACAGTAAAAGAATTTGTATTCATTTCTTGTATTTAACATACATTTAATATTTCCTCATATCAGAGGATTTTAGATACATTAAACTTGAAGCATAAATATTATGTTTTATTACGTAAAGTAATTAAAATACGATATCGTAAATAATTACAGATATGAAATTGAGAAAAATAAAATATGTATGGAGTATTATAAAAGCAAAAACTCATTTATCGTATTTTTAGAATTTGTAAGTCTAAGAAATTGCAATTTTATTTTTTTACACATATCTTAAGCGAACTGCTAAAAGGTATTTTTAAAAACCATTAAGCTACATTAAGCCCTTCCAAATGTATGATTTTCCTGCAGCCGAATGTTTATTCATATTTCTGCTAAAAATACATTTAATCTTAGCTAAAATTTAAGTAAGTAAGTAAAAGCTCCTGGTAATCGTGGCAAAAGTGCTTCTTATTCTTATTAACAGGTACAAAGTTTTCAGAAATAATTTTGTCCTATATCAGATCGTTTACAGCCGTTTCATTATATCATGCAATACATAAATCGGTTCTTTTTGCTTCCTTGTACGAAATAAAGGAAGTATTATCATCGCAAAAAATTTCGGTTTTCAGATTTCAACGAAAATATCCACTTTGTCCATCCCTAAATCCATTTTGACTAGTTTCGGCGTAACATCTGTACGTACGTATGTATGTATGTATCTCGCATAACTGAAATAATAAACTAAATTCAAAAACGATTAGCCGTAGGATGTTGAAATTTTGGATTTAGGGCTGTTGTAACATCTAGTTGTGGACCTCCCCTTTTTATTGCAGTCGGCTGGACCAAAAGTACCTAAAAAAACCCAAAATCCAAAACATTTGATTTTGAACCTTTTTTGTAACTGAAAAGCTCTCAATGAGGGGTAATAACCCCTCAACGAATGAACGAAAAGTGTCCATTCATAGCTTTTCAACGATATATCATAATTGGTACTTACTTTCATTGGTTCCAGAATTATAATTTTAATTAATGAAATATTTGGATCTTACAAGGGGAAGGCACGTCGGTTTCGAATCATATATCTCCTTTTTTCTTTTTTAATTTAAATATATTGATTTATTATTAATTTTGTATTATTTTGAGTTTTTATATATATATATATATATATATGGATTTATTAATACTTATTAACCTGTGATTGTAAAAAAAACAATTATAATAAATAATATTTCAATAATAACAATAAAAAAAATATCAAAAGTTATTAATGAAATAAAATTTTATATACTTTTCATTTTAAAAGAGTGTGTATATGTAATTTAATAGTCATACAAGAAAGTCATATGGTGTTCACATTAGATTTTTTTTATAAATTTTAGGTATTAAGTATGGTTTTAAAAGGTTTTAGAAAATATATTTTACAAATATTTCGGCAAAAAATATGTTTGTGTAGACAAGGGTTGCGGCTACAATAGTGTAATAAACGGGTTGCCTGTGAAGAATTTAGTTTATTTAAATGTCTAATAAATTATAAAACCTTTTCAAGATTTTTGATAATTTAGATTCTCTGTTTTTCGTAATTAGAATTATATAAAACAAAATTAAATTTTTCCCGAAAATTTTCGATATCAGTATAATGAATAAATCCGTCTGTATTGCAAAAACGTTTTATTTCGTCTCTTGTTTATACTGGCTTGTATACAGCTATTCAGTGGTATTCAGTTTAAGCATTTACTGGAAATTAATTTTATATTTATAAAATCCATATTAATTGGAATTTTAGACAGCTATAGTAAACAAGTTTGCAATGGACGTGAAAACGTGAAATTATTTATAATCGTTATTTACTAATTAATTTATATAAACTAAACAAGAGTTTAAAATTAATAAAGTATTTTAGGTTTTCTTTTTTAGACTGTTTTTTTTTTTTTTTTTTTTTTTTTTTTTTTATAAAACGATTGTTGAAAGTTTTGCATATTTAAAAAAATATATTCAAGCTTTATACTTATGTTAAAAAGCAATAATAACTGTTCAATACTATTTACTGTAAAAGTTTTAATTATTTTAATATAACAATTTTTATAAATAAAATATTTTAAATTAGTTTTTTAATGCATGCAGTAAGTATTATTATTATTATTTTTTTTTCATAACAAAACTGTCACACATATTTTAAAAGTATAACTAGTTTACATCAACAAGTATTTAAATGTATTTCTGAACACTTACTTTTATAACTCAATTTTTTTTTTCCATTTATTTTATTTTTCAAACATAGTATGATGTAATTTAATATTTTTTAATAAGAAAAAATCTATTAATATTTTTATTAATGGAACTATAAATCGTAATTTAATAAAGCCTATGTACTTTAAAAATAAAAAGGCAGGAAATTTGCGGATGTAAATTCTTTACTTAATGATATAAAAAGGAGCATAAAATATTTTATCGTTTGAAAAGATTATTAAATGATGCGACTGTCATCTTATATTTTATTTATTTATTTTTTTTTAAATAAAAGAGAGCTGCTACAAATTTATTAATTTATTTTTTTATATTTAGGCTTACATAGACATTATTTGTAGCGGTATAGTCAGCATTTATTGTTCATATTACCGTAATTCCTTTTTTATAGCAAAATATTCTCTTATTATACATAACATGTTAAGTTAGTTTATTTGTAATAATTGCGAAGATTATAAAAGATTATTGACATTTGATAGATGTGATATTCTACAAATTTTTTCTTTTTTGTAAAGATAAAAAAATCATACAAAATAGGACAATTAATATTTCTAAGCTGTCTATAAGCTAGTATTTGAATTGTATACAATTTTACTATTATTATACAAAGCCGTTATGAGAATAAAAAGTTGTTTCCTATTGTCTATACCGAAAAAATTCAGTATTGTATAAAATATCAGTTTACTTCTGTGTTTATCTCATTTTTTTTTTTTTATGTACACAAACAACAAAAATTTACAGTTTATAAAATAGATACCTCTCCTTTAAGTATTTTCATAAAAAATATCATCTTTTACATGTATATCGCTTACATGTATACTCTCGTTCATACGTAAATACACCATATAAATCATAAAAAAGTATAAATAATTTTTTTTTAAATAAACAGTTATGATAACTAATAAATAATTATAAAAATATGAATAATAAAACTCAATCTCTTAACTAAATTATAAAAACAATGAAATATGTTTCCAGTTCGGATATTAAATCACCCTCAGGTGCATCATTTGAATGACACATTTCTAAAAATTAAACTGATTTCAGAGTATGCATTAAAAGAAAATAATACTATCAATTCTTTTTTATATTTCTTTGGCTTTTTGAAGTCGGCTTCAAATTAAAAACAAATAACTACTTTTAGTTTGATGTATTTAGTAAATCAAAATGCAAAAAATTAAAAGTTTTTTCATGTTTTTAAGAATATTCAATACTTTCGTCAGGTTTTTATTTTATTTAAACGTTTTATTTTTATTACTGGATATGCTTTAAAAAAATTCATACGTAAAACAAAGTGATTATTTAGTAATCATTAGTGATTAATTAATTAGTTCTTGGAGTGCAAGGAAATGTATATTATGTTTTTTCCTCAGATTTTTAATCAAAGTTATGAAATTTCCAAGTTAAAATACGAGTATCTTGAATACCGAATTGATATCGTGATACATTATAAGCTATGATGTCTACCAGAAAAATTTCCTACATATAATAAAAATTGAAGAATGATTGAAATTAACATTTTGATCGTGATATAAGTTTGAACATACATATAAATACATACGTACTAGGCAATATACAAACTTAGAATCTTCCCTTTGTTTTGAAGCTGGTTAAATAAAATCATGCTGAGATCAATTTTAAAAGTTTTAATCGGCCTTTATTCCACATCATCTTCCGAAGGAGGACTTTTTTTTGTAACCACCAGGACCACCGGTAGGTATTGTTTCAGAGGATGAGATATCTTATAAATGATTTGTGGCGTGTGAAAATGCCATGCATTGCCGGGATTCGAACCCGGTACCGAAGAAGGATTAGATGATTAGATTTAAAATCAACCTCAATATAAATATATTTTACAATTATATAATTTAAATAATTCTCCTGAGGATGGTTTAACAACTAAAAGTGAAAAAATTATTTTATCTTTTTTTTAATTTTTTGGTAACTTGATTTTTACTCTCAATTTTATGTATTGAATATGAAAATGGCTGATAAAATATTAATTTTAGTAAAAAAAAACTTGAGCTATATATATATATAAAATATAAATAATGTATACTTTTTTGTCTAAAGTGTGGTGGGGCACCTCTTTTTACGTTTGAAACCAAAACAAACTATTTGAAATTCCATTTAATCAGAAAATACAATATAAATCGAGGTAGTAGGCTAAAATCATAATGGATACAAATAGTAATAATGGTGCTTTGGGCCAATTTATAAAAAAATCCGAAAATAAAATTTATTTTTACAATCTCCGTGGCAGAGTGGTAGCATCTAGGCCTTTCATCTGGATGTCCTGGGTTTGAATCCCGGTCACACATGTAACTTTTCATACGCTACAAATTTCCATTTTCCCAGGCACAAGCCTATTAGTAAGCGTCTATGGTGGTAAATTAATTCATCACTCAAACAAAAAAATGACGTAAACTTTTAATTACTCTCAGATTAAAGGCATAATGCTTAGTCAATAATGGAATTAGATGGATATTATCTGAAATCTTTCTTAAATATCGGTAAAAATAATAATTAAATACTCATTCCAACAATCAAACGGTTCCTGATTTTAAAGAGAATATTGTTACACATAAGTTTACCAATAAACAAACAAATACATTGATCTATATATAGAATATCACGTATCGTTATCTTAAATATATAATAATAATATACTATTAATTAAACAATTTTAATTTTTATCATTATTATTCTCACAAGCATGAATTTAAGAAATACAGAAGGATCCAGGGGGCAGATCCCCTTGATTAGTCGGGACATATTTAGCAATGGCTATATGGGGATATATTTATTAAACGGTTATATTTTATTACATATAAAAATATCTTAAATACCACAGATCTGTTTTACTAACCGTTAAAAAAACAAAAAATATCAAAACTTTTACGTATTTACATATGTACTTTTACATATTTACTTTATATCGTATTTTCTAAATAAGGTAAAATGAAACGAATCCTGTTAGTACACAGTTTGATGCTTTTATCAATATAACTCAGTAAAATAAAAGAAGTGTCTAGACTGTAGCCTGATGCAATAATAATTAAATATAGAATCCTGTGATGAAATGTTATTAAATAAATCTTACAAGCATTTTCGGTCAGCGTGTTTGTCTTTGGCCATATAAAATTTTGTCAGCGGATTTAATAATTGAATAATTATCAATTAAAGAATCTAACAGTTTTTTCAGTTATTTAATACCTTCTTTAAATTCTTTTATATGACATGAAAGTAATGGAATTGATAATGAAAATAATTTATTTTTTAGCAATTAAGTTTTTTTCTAATTAATCGTTTATTAATAACATTAAATAAATATGAAGGTTTTCATTACTATTATTATTAATATTTTTATTCTATTTCGAAATCATAAATCGATTATAGTTATTAATTTTTTTCTGGTGTTGTATTGGTTTTCATTACACCAATGTTTTCGTAATGTAATTAAATATTCATTAAAATTCTATTCAATTGTAATTAAAAATTAAATAAATTAAAATTATTTATTTTATAATAAATAAAACAAAAATATTAAGTTTATTATCAGCATCATTTAAATTATTCATATATTGAAAAATAAATTAATCTTTCCTTTATACATATTCTTTCACATTTATCGAGAAATAAATAAAAATGTTGTTTATTAATTGTTAAAACAATATCCAACAATTTAGTTTCTTCATTAATAAAAGAGTGAATGAGTAAACAAAATATTATTTTACAATGATAAAAATATATATAAATCTAAAGGTAAGTTTTTAACAAAACAAACTGATAAATCAAATTTACAACCAGTAAAATGTATAATCAATTAAACTCTGAAATGTAATTTTAAAATGAATTTTACTATAATTCTATGATGTAAACATAAATTTGGCAGAAATTTTAAAAAGTCTTTTTTTAAATGTAAATATTACTAATTTTGCTTCTATTTTTTGCTTTAAAACAACTGTAATTCTTTTAATAAATATATTTATAATTAAGTAAATTCGTAATATTACATTTAAAACACTTAAGAAAATAAAATATAAAACGAACCAAAAAAGATGAAAGTTCGAGTAGGCGTTAGATGATGCGACGAGAACGAAAGATACGAATGGTGGCAGATAACACGTCTCAGATAGTGTTTGGATGTGGAGTCTCAAAGCAGTTGATAGATTCTGCACGGTACGACTAGCAGGGGCAGACTGAATGTACCGCCCCCGCAAAACACCCAACCGCCTCCACATGAAATCCTACCACCCTCACCTCTTACCGCCCCCACACAATGTTTACGTTCAACACCCAAAGTTACCGCCGACTGTTCAGTTCAATACAGCGGACTCGCATTACTTAATTCACCAATTACTTACAACGATAAAGCACACTGAACTGAAGCTGATGTTGAGTAGGTGATTTATTTCATGAGACAACTTTACACATATCAAAACACTGATAAATTACGCAACACTGTAATATATATACTTATGTACACATAAAAGCGTGAAATTTTACTCGTTAAGTACTTAGGTACACGCTATTTTATTATAAAACTATTCACTACATTAATTGTTTTATTAAATCGTTTTCTCTCGGACCGTAGTCGTGACATTAACTAACAACTTAGAACATGATAAAAGTACATTAATTATCATAATCGATCGATTAATAAATCTATAACTTCAGCCCTAGTATATATTGCCGTGTTTCCTTGTATTTGCATTGCAATATATACATAAAAAATAATATCAATATTTTCAAGGTTAAACCGGCCTTTAACACTGATAAATCAGCACATATTAAGTATGTCAAAGTTACTTAAGCGCAGGTGGTTCGATGGTGGGGGGTTTGTTGTGCACGCCTGATTAAATTGTATGATGAATCCACTGGCTGATCGAATCAACATCATACTTGGAGTCAATGATTAAGCTTTGCAGCCCTTCACTAATGTACACTACTCTTAGAACAGAAATGCAGAATATCGATCTGTTTATAGTTGTTTCATCTCGTTATTACATATCCGAGAGTTATAATTCTCTCTATTACATTTAATCTCCTGTATATAGATTTTTTATTCATATAGTTTGATACTTTTTTTTTTACTGACTTTTAAGATTCTTCTTCTCTGTTTATTTATTTTACAATTTTAATATAAGAATATAGTACACTAACAAGACAAATAATCAATTGCTTTTGTTGATCAATTAAAGATAAATTTTAATTTAAAACATTAAAAATAATGGAAAAGAGTTACTTCGGTGCCTGATATACAAATTTCATCAGTAAAAAAAATCATCATTTTCAAAATTTTTCTTGTATTCTTTCGTTGGTTCTTGAAAATGGATGAACAGTCTTTGAAACTATTAGTCCATTAAACATTTATTCACCCAAATTTTCTACTACACTTTTTTAACGTATTTTACAATTAATTTTCCGTCGTTTCTACAAAACTTTCGGTCATTAAGTTTACTATGTTTTTTGGATTTTTTTTCAGAAATGAAATTTTTTATTGAACCATTTATAATCCGGAATAAGACGTGTTTAATATTAACAGACACACATGTTGAACTAAGTTAGTTTCCTCTACAAGCAGATTTAAATTTTGTTAGATAGGAAATATTGATTTTGTGTTTTCGATAGTAATCAACTTGTTTATATTTGTTATTCAATTTTGTTTTTTCTGCAGCGAGATTTTTGCATTTATATCCAAAAAAAAGTTATTTTTTAATATTAAGTGTTGATGGAAGAAAATACAAGGGGTTCTTCTTTATAATGTGTCCCGCACTCTGTTTTTTTATTTCTCGAAAATTTACACAAAATTATGATGTAGTATCGTTTAAATAATCAAATTAAATTATTAAATAATGTCGTAGATAATTAATTTTGTAAAACTGTTATCTGTATTGGCCTGTACGGATTACAAATAAGATAGCGATCAGGTAATGTCTTTTTGTAGGCTATATTAATACTTCGTTGTTCTGTGCGTAAAAATTAATGCGCTGAATAACAATGTTCTGTTAATCAAAATATTGTTTAGGTTAGTTTCAGCCAATTAAATGTGTAGAATTTGTTAAATGTGTAGCGTCATTTTTAAAAGTACTCCATACATAACTTTTCTCCGTACGTCAAGTCTGCTTTTGGATAAAATAATAAGTGAAAGGT